>NW_019392659.1:569760-844809 GCF_000648675.2 Cimex lectularius | reverse complement strand
GATACGTTTTAGATTTCACTGCACTCATTTTCCACTATTTAATAATAAACTTTGTATCGACGTAGTATCGCCATCAAGTTACAATTCAGAATGACTCCAATTCCTGCAGGCACAACATTTATATCGGCGTGAACGAAAGTCTCGAATGTTCCCGTCAAACGCGCCGCCCGAAACTAGACTGTACTGTCTCTCGTTGTTTCTAGACTAGACTGTACTGTCTACTAGTCTAGAAACAACGCGGCTTTTCTTTGACAAGTGCCGCGCGTTCCTTTGATAAAGCCACCTTTTGCCGCAAGCAGTGTTATTTTATTACGTAATACATTTTTGTAGTTTAGTTACCTACCTACTTATTAAAAATTTTTTTCTTCTCGAGATCTACTCAAAAAGCACTCGCGATCGACCGTTTGAGCACCCCTGATGTAAGATGATTATACATGTTCTAACTTAAAGGAACTAAAAATGCTTTTTATGTACCAGTTCGTATTGTATTATGTTTCCTTTGTATTTACCCAAATATTTTTAGTTCAAACAAATCTAAGATAGTTAACTTTCAAGGTAACATTTCAAAGCCGTCAATTACATTCATGGTAGGAGTTTAATCAATTAACTCTTGTCAGGTAGCCCGGCTGCAATAACAGTTCGGCCATCTCTACAACAGACAAATCTCATTTCCCGCATCAATGGTGATTCATTCGAGAACATGCGTTTGAAAAGAGGGGTTGAATCCGTGTTCTGTTTTTCACTAACTTTGTAATTGTCTAATCGCCCCATTGAATTTTAATGGGTGAATCGATACTTTTCATAACTTGTTTTACAAATGCTCTGTTTCCAACTGCCCAGAAGCCAAAATCTCATTAAAAAGAAACATTTTATCATGCCTTTTGTTTAAAGAAAAACTTACATTTGGAAAGTTATTTGTGTATAATCAATATTAATTTCAAAGATTATACGGAGATCGTGAGATGCGGTCTGGTGTGACGTAGGTTTTAGAAAAACATTTTCTTTATCGTGCCAACGTTTCGATCTTTATTGAGATCATCTTCAGGGCCTGGGTTTACAAACATTGTTTTAATTTTACAAATACATGTAGGAGGTGAGAAGAAAAAATGAATTTACACAATGCTAGAAAATTGTCACTCTCAACACGACAGACAAGAATGACACATCTGCACGGAAAACAAACACTTTGAATGAGTACAAACACTTTGCTTGAATCTAAAATTTTCTAGCATTGTATAAATTCATTTTTTAATCTAAAATTTTCTAGCATTGTATAAATTCATTATTTTATCTAAAAGTTTCTACCATTGTATAAATTCATTTTTTTAATCTAAAATTTTCTAGCATTGTATAAATTCATTTTTTATTCTAAAATTGTCTAGCATTGTATAAATTCATTTTTTTAACCTAAAATTTTGTAGGATTTATAAATTCATTTTTTTATCGAAAATTTTCTAGCATTGTATAAATTCTTTTTTTTTAATCTAAAATTTTATAGCATTGTATAAATTTTTTTTTTATCTGAAATTTTTTAACACTGTATAAATTCATTTTTTTAATCTATAATTTTTTAGCTTTGTATAAATTCTTTTTTTTCTGACCTCCTACGTGTATTTGTATAATTTAAACTATGTTTATTAATCCCAAGCCCTGAAGATGATCTAAATAAAGATCGAAACGTTGGCACGATAAAGAAAATGTTTTTCTAAAACCTACGTCACACCAGACCGCTTGTCACGATCTCCGAATAATCATTGACTAACCGTCACTAAACACCATACATAAAATTTTTAAAATTACTACTTATTATCTCTAGCTTAAACTTAAATATTAAAGATTTTTATATTTGTATTTGAACTGTACGTGCGAGTTACATCGTTGTTATCACAGTATGCTGGAACTGAGTGACAATCCATTTTACTTTCATCCCCGAAGCATTATAGATAGCCACGTTTATTTAGGAATAGAAACAATATTTATACAGTGGTCCATCAACAAACAGTCCTTTATCGCATGATTCAAAAGTGCATCTCTGTCGCTTAAATATTTTATCCGATGATCGAAAACTGAAATTTTGTTAACAGTTCCACTCCATTTTTCATTGTGCAAAACAAAAAACTAGACGATTTTATATTTTATCATTCAAATTCTACAAATGAAAAGTAACAAATAGCAGTAAAACAATAGGCAAACTTTCGCTCAAACAGTATATTTTGTATTAAATTTTTAATTTCCACACTGTATGCTTTTTTTGCTGGAATGTGTTGAGTTGGGAACTAACAAACGTTTTAAATAAGTGTACGTTTTTTAAGGTAAAATTAACGTTCTAATTTTACATAATAAATTATGTATCACACTAACACACTAATATTGTTACTTAATTCCCCACAATTACCGCGTAGGTGACTGAAAAGAATATGGATAAGGATTATTTGAAGGTCGTGAGGTGCGGTCTGGTGTGACGTAGGTTGTCGAAAAACATTTTCTTTACCGTGCCAACGTTTCGTTAAACGTCATTCGCCCATATTTGCGGCACACAGAAGAATGATACATCTACACAAAAAACAAACACTTAGCGCTGAAGATGATCTCAATAAAGATCGAAACATTGGCACGATAAAGAAAATGTTTTTCGACAACCTACGTCACACCAGACCGCATCTCACGATCTCCAAATAATCAATAACTAAAGTCTCTAAACATACACAAAAATATGTATAAGAGTAATATCATTTATTAGCCCAGAACGGGTGCCATTGGGTAGATTTCTCTAAAAAATCCGATAATACCACTATTGCAAATTGAAACCCAACCTGCTGGTTGTATATAATATATGTACAATTGTAGATGAAAATAAATTAAATTAAAAAAATTAATAAATTTTTACCCTACGCTCTTTGATGATTGCGGTTGTTCTAGTACTCGTGCAAACTCACATAGGAAGAGGTTATTTTAGTTAGGTAGTTTTTTGGTTGGAAAAGAGGGGTCACAGATGCCTTTTATAGCTGTGTGCAGTTTTCTGTATCGTCTTGAACGCAGAAAGGACCAAATCTATTATTTAGTTTTAATTTCCGCCTCCCGTCCTATCCAACCCAATACAATTAACAATTAACCTATTTCCTTTCATTCCATCGTCAAAAAACACTTGACTGTCGTTAATTAAACTTTGTCCTGGAAGACCCTTATTCACCAGATTTATCCATCCGTTCTCTCGTACCTACCCTTAAGTACGTAAACCTCTAGTACTCCCCGATTCTCCTCCACATTGATTATGAATATGTTTATTACTGGGCAGCTTGAAGATAAGCTTAAACGTCCAATGAGCCTAAGGATTCAAAGGAGGTCCCACGAGACTAACCTGTCATCAACTTGAAATGGCCATACTCTTCCTAACGCAGGCAATATTTCTGTGACTTCTTCCTTTATCAGATATTTTACCGTTCCTCTGCTACCTTATATGATCTGCTTGGTCAGATCCTTTGTACACTTCCATTAAACCCGGACCCAATCTTGTACCTCTATCCCCGAAATACATCACTACGGCGTTTTAGTCGTTTCTTCCTCATACATGCCTTCAACATATAATATTCTCATCTTCACTCTAACCGCCAAGTTCCATCCCTTTCGACCTTTGTGGCCCGTCTCTATGTTTCACTCTTGTCCTTATTGCTGTGCACTAAGAATGTTAAAAGTCTATTTTTATTTTAAATTTCATAGTAGAGTTTTATGATTTAGTATGTATGATTTTTTGAATAGCCTGATTGGATTTGAATCATTGTAATTTTTTTAATCTGTAATTAATCATTTAGGGGGACTTTAAATCCCAGAATAAAGTTTACTTTTCATTCAGACAACGTGGAAAAGGTGAAAATAGAACGAATTATTTTTTAAATATTATTTTACGTAAGTGTGGACTATAAAAACACGGCTTACCGTTTATAGAGATGGAGAGCAAAATAAACAATGTACAGTCAAATGAATTATGCAAAATGCCTCCTTCTGCAAACAGTGCAGTTAAATGGGTGAGAAAATATTACAAGTCAGAAAAGAACAGGATTATAATAGGCGAGTGTAAACCTCAGCCAAGTCCCATTCAAAGCAACATCTTTGTTATTCAAAGTTATTCTATTATCAAAAACTAAAACGAAATGCGCCATTACAAAAAATATATTTCACATCCTCAAGTAATCATCAAATAATAAATAGTTCAATAAAATTGGAAATTTTTTCATCGTTGTTAGGTAGGTGCACGACTATTATAACAGTGAAATGATTTTTTTTAAATACTTTATTCTACATGCTTCATATAAAATATTACATGTAATACAATAACCATAAATATAATATATATATATAGACATTTGGATTTAAGATTNACGTATACACACACACACACACACACATACATACACAC
Source organism: Cimex lectularius (assembly GCF_000648675.2). Lineage (NCBI taxonomy): Eukaryota > Metazoa > Arthropoda > Insecta > Hemiptera > Cimicidae > Cimex > Cimex lectularius. The sequence goes on along the minus strand of NW_019392659.1, from coordinate 840,395 downwards.
AGTAATATATATATATATCATATTGAGGCTAAAAGACAATTACTGAAAACTGTTAAATGATAATGAATAACGTTAATAAATAGAAAACTAATTTAAAACTAAATAAGTAAATAACCTAACATTTAACTAAATCACATTAAAATCTTTGTTCTGATGAATGTGTCAAAATGTTCGGAATATGAGGTCCTTCTCTTCAGGTGGCTACTTCTTGTCTTGCAGCAGGCACTTCCGTCTCCAAACACTACACATTTGTCTATTAGTGGGCACTCATATATTAGATGTTTTATGCTTTGTTTTATTGGGAAATTTGACGTGCAGGAGCATGATGAGGATTTCTTTTAATGAAAGTGGCAAAAACAGCTGTTGTTTGGTGTTCAGTCAAGATCAAGTATAGTCGGATGTGCTGCTGGAATCTGTCGGCGACGTTGGGAAAGAACTTTTTTGTCTGCTTTCCATTATTTGTACATGACCAAATATTTTCCCATTCTTCTAGACTCTCTTCGAAAAGCTTATTTATAATTGATGACTTTGCAATTTGGTATATGCCAAATTTAAGCTCTCATCAGTAGCTAATTTGATCAGTATGTCAGCTTCTTCATTTTCCCTCTATTCGGCAATGAGCCTTAACCCAACCTAGTTGTACATATTCTGTTTTTGGTGTTTCGTCCGTTGCTCAGGCAAGAAACCATGATCATCATAATTAATCATTTATTCTAAAGACACTTGACTGCTTAAAATGATAAATTTGGCAATATTCCTCTTTAGAACGGCCAAACGTTCAGCTTGATTATTAGAGCATGCCTAATGCAGTCTGTATTTTGCTTCATAAATTTTCGACCCATTCTGGAAACAGACAAACGCACTACCTACACCGTTCTCTGACTTGCTTCCATCAAAATAAATAGACATATAATCACCATCGGCAATTTCGGTAGTATTTAGACACTGGATGACAATAGCATCTGCCGGGTGTTTCCATTCGTTATTTTGCAGTGGTCTATGTTGTGCCTTCAAAGTCATAATTATGATTATTCATTGTGTGTGGAGATTAGTGACCGTTAGTCGAAGATTATTCAGAAATCGTGAGATGCGGTCTGGTGTGATATAGGTTTCAGAAAAGCATTTTCTTTATCGTGCCAACGTTTCGATCTTTATTCAGATCATCTTCAGGGCTCGAAGTGTTTGTTTTCTGGCAATTGTGCCATTCTTGCGTGTCGTGTCGGCACTCTCATCACGACCAGACCGCATCTCACGATTTCTGAATAATTATTCACTATTTCGTGTAATTTTTTAAGTTGAGCTAACTTTATTCGTATTGGCATTATATTTGCAGCAACACAAGCCGCTTCATATGAAATAATATGATGTGCTTTAATTATCCTTATAGCCATGATTCTTTGAACTCGCTGGAGTATTGACATTATTTCCTTATTATTTATCACTGAATCCGCCACAAAGGCAAAGCATAGGTAATCTTCGGAATTACTGCACCATCATATATTAATTTAAGGGCTTCGCAGTTTAGTCCCCAGCTAACTTTTGCTGATTTTGAGAGAGCACTGACTAACTTAATAGTATCGTCAGTTTTCTCTTGTGTACGAGTAGCAGTAAAATGAATTATAGCATATTCAAATGGATTTATATTTTAAATAAATTTAAGATACGATAATAAGATGTTTGTTTAAGAATCACGTTTTGAAGCGTAAAATCATTTTCGTAAAGGCATTCCTGCTGAAATTAAGCCGAAACATCATTTCAGTTCTAAATAGCCAGGTTCTAAAAGGATTAGTCATTCCAAAATCGATCAGTTGTTAATATAAGAAACTCACAAGGAATATTTAAACCTCTGAGATGGAATTGAATGTGGAAAGGCAGGGATGTTAACATGATTAGGAGGAAGCAGTCTTTTTACTTTGCAAACAACCCCATCCTCGAATATTTCTTGAACAGCTTTGAGTCGTTCAAAATACCCAAAGCTGTTCAGGAAATATTTTCATAAAACTTACACTAAAATTATTAATGTTAATTTTTTCTACATTGAAGCAACATAATTCTTAAATCCGTTATATTTCGTGGCCCGATTGACCAAATAACTTTTTTAAATTAATTAGTCTTTATGTAAAGTATTGGTTAAAACGAAAAAGTTAGTATCACGAACGGGATTCGAACCCACGGCCTTCGGCTAAATTCGACGCTGCTCTACCACTTGAGCTATCGTGACTTCGATCCACACCAACTCCCCATCAAAACCTTTTGAATTTTCCCTCCTTTTTGCCATTTTTTTATAAAGTATATACAATAAAAATATATACAAGATTTTTTACAAGAAAATATTAAAAATAAGAAAATTATTTGTCAAAAATTAACCTCCTTTTTAGAGAAAATAATAGTCCGATTTTAATGTTTGATACTGTTGTAAAAAGCCTTTGACCATTTCTTTAAAAAGAATTATCCACTATGAAAATCGGTATCCTAGTTTTAGAGGAAAATGAAATAATTAAGAATGTCAGACACTTCGAAGATCGTCGAAATTATCAGTCAAAAATGTATATACTCTGGAGGAATTAAAACTATATTTCATATTAGTTTATTAAAAAAATATAACCTAGTTCACTTGAAAAAATTTGGTTTTTAGAAATTACAAAAATGTAGCATTTTGTTGATTTATCTTTTTAAATCATACTAAATTTTAATATTCTGCGTCATTTTCCTTTTCTTTGTTAACCAACTATTATTACATAAAAATTATATTTTTAATCCATAAATTACGATTACGGGTTGAAGCAAGACAAAGAATATGCTTTGCCGAACTAATGACAAATGGCTTCCTGGCTTCCAGGACTACTTGTGGATCTCAAAATTTATAAATTTGGTAACTTTAATCTGTTCTGAAATAATCTAATCAGTATTATGAAGCCTAATTGAATGCGGTTGTAAATGAAAAGCACATATTTCATTCAGTATTTGAATAAAACTAAAAATTACTTCTTTCAATTAATTCATCTTTATGTAAGGTATTGGTTAAAATGAAAAAGTTAGTATCACGAGCGGGATTCGAACCCACTATCTTCGGCTAGATACGCCGCTGCTCTACCACTTGAGCTATCGAGACTTCGATCCACTCAGACACAAACTTCCCTATTCAAACCACCTTTCGAATTTTTCACTTCTTTTTGCCATTTTTCAAATCTCGCTCGTGACACTAAATTTTTCATTTCAACCAATGCCTTACATAAATATTAATTAATTGAAAAAATAATTGTTAAAATTTTACCCGAAGAATCGCGTTTGGCGGACAAAATCAGAAGACTATGACAAAATGTTTGTTAGATTCATCATGAATTCAATACAGCCTGATAAATCTATAAAATAAAATAAGGCTCAAACGAATTATTAATATTCGCGAACTCTAAAATCCCCTACCTCATGTCTTCATATATGTTGTATACGTGACTATAGTTCATACCGTCCACGACACTAGGTTAACATTTTATAAATTGTATATAAAAACTCAGAAATAAGACGAATTAAAAATTAGAAATCAAATCATAATGAATATATGAGTTCCGCGTAAGGAAGTAGGCATTTTCTACCTCTCGTTCATTATACATTACAGTTGACAAATTTTAATATTTTAAGAAGAGGTTTATATGTTATAACCGTATAAATGTTTAGCAATAGTTAATATACTGAGGAAGGATGTATATCCTCGAAAACCTGAGGGAACTGAGGGTTTTTCTTTCTTTCAAATTCGCCTTATCCCTAATTTGTATATACAATTCGTCACATAAGATAATTTTGATTTTTATATGTAATTTATGAACAGAAAAATTCGAAACTCCGACGGTCTTGCTCAAGGGGGGAAGAAGGCTTCCCAATTTCGGTGATTTACGGTTCCCAGAGCAATTAATAAGAGTTAACTACCCTGACAAATTGTAAGCTCACAGTCTAATTGAGCCGTGTAGAAAAAAACGTACTAAACATCTGTAAAACGAAACTTTTTCGGCTTATTATCCCGTTAACTCATAATCGTTATATAAGAAGTTAATTAGATCGAAAACATATTTCGAAATATGTTTAGGGTAAATATTACGAAAAAGTCCATTATTTAGTGGTCTATTGACCAAATTATTTTTGATTAATTAATCTTTATATGTTAAGTTTTGGTTGAAACGAAAAAGCTAATGCCACGCGATTATTAGTAGCGTGAATATAACATTAATTCCAATCTTTATATAAGGTATTGGCTGAAATAAAAAGGTCAGTGTCATGAGCGGGATTCGAACCCACGACCTTCGGCTAAGTTCGCCGCTGCTCTCGTTTTCGATCACGCTCGTGGCACTAGCTTTTTCATTTCAACCAAACCTTTACATAAAAAGAAGTAAATTACAAAAAAGGTTTGTAGGTCACATGACAAAAAGAAAATAAATAATTACAATAAAGGAATTAATTTATTCAAGAATCAATTAATCAAAAGAATGGTACGAGTGTGCGGGATGAGAAATCATTACCACTGGCAATAATCATTGAACAGTTCTTACTCCCTCCAAGACGTTCGGCATTTTCTCAGAAACGGATTCTGGTTGGAGATAATCATTTTTCCAATCTAACGGACGGAAGTTTTCCGTCAATAACCGGCGCGAGCGTGTGCGCGAGCTCGTGAGTATGCTTTACTAGGTTTCCACCCAGTTTTTGCATTAATTGATTGAACTTTATGTCGCAAACGAGCTGAATAAGATTAGCATTTTTTATATAAAGTTGAAATCCACTTGCGAATTTGTCGTCGTAACACACTATAAAAAATTATTAAAACCTGTATTTTTGTTCATAAAAATAAATTATAACAAAAAATTTGTCCTCAAACTCCTTTTTTGATTTTGACAAGAACGAGAACCCATGACTCCAAACTACCAGTCGATAGTGTCTAGTAATAAACAACACATTTCACTTACCTCAGATTGATGTTAATCTTTCATTAAACGCTTCTACAATTAATAGATTTAATTATTGCTCGATACAGTCTTTAATAAAATCTTTAATACTTCGCAAAGTGTGATAGGTTCCAGAAAGCAGTTCGCTCGTTTGAGTGAGAACAAGGGCAATATTGAAAACAAAATCGTTTTATTTCCTTTTTCCAGAAAGGTACATTAATTAGATTCCGGCACTTCTTTGATTCAATTAAACTCACAAAGGAAAAATTCGATGAACTCTCATCAGAAAATGATGAAAATCTCATGATCTAGTTCTTGTAATAATAGGGGTATTCACGATCTTTGTGTTAACCCTGTTAACTTTGTTAGATCGAGAAAATAATGACGTAGACTTGTAAGAATCGGCTAGTTAACATTGCTTGATCTAACAGGCCAGAGACAATGGTAAGGTGTTAGGTCGAAAATGTAGTAACATTGCTATCCGTTAGTGCGTAGCTAACCAGCATGGCAGCCATGAATTTATCAGCTGTTTTTTGTTTACATATATTTTTATTCTTAAATACGCATTAATTAAATCGGACCAATACATTTCTTTTGTTAATTTCTGACCTGTCTTTACACTCTCATCCATAATAGTTACATCGCCCATCCTATAAAGTTGTAGGCTGTTAGACGTTAGCATATAAGTTAGGTATGTCGGCACGAATTGAAGCGCGTCATTTGCTAAAACTTTTCAATTGCATAGATAGCATTTTGAATAAAAGAGTTGATTAATTTTCATTTTAATAACTTCTGGCATCTTACAATTTGTCAAAAAAGAAAACCAAAACAAACAACAAGCCTACAAGAACTGTTATAGATTTATTTTTGGTTCTACCAATCGCCATGTGCAGCATTGCGGAAAAATTCAAGTTTAACAAGCTAAAAAAAGAAAGCGACGTTCACGATTCTTATTGGAGATTTGTCTCGAGTTAATACGAGTTAACATCTTACAAACATCGTGAATACCCCTAGAGTCTATGAAGAACCATTTATTAAATAAAGACTTAAATGGCTCTTTAATGCAGATTCAATACACAAATCAGACATGTACATAGCATCAGACATAACACCAACTCTGAAGTCTCATACATTAACCTTAATGTCCCACTTTAAATTATAAAAGTAGAGAATAATTATCGTGTAATTAAACTATTCCCTTGTCCCCCTTTGTCTTGTCTTTATCAAGTCCTGTTAGAACGAGTAAAATGAAGACGTAGACTTGTAACAATTGGCCATTTAACATTGCTTGATCTACCAGGCCAGGGCCAATGTTAGATGGTAGGTAGAAAATATAGTCACATTGCTATCCGTTAGGGCGTAGGTAACCAACATGGCAGCCATGAAATTAACAGCTGTTTATGTATTTTTATTTTTAAATATGCATTAATTAAATCAGACCAATACATTTCTCTCGTTAATTTTTGATATGTCCTTATACTCTTATTCATAGTACATACATATCCTATCCTATAAAGTTGTAGACTGTTAGACGTTAGGACACAAGGACTGTTATCGCTTTATTTTTGGTTCTACCAATCGCCACGCGCAGCATTGTGGAAAAATTAGAGTTTAACATGCAAAGAATAGAAGGGGGTTTAACGATCTTACTGGGCATTACTCTATTCTAGTTAACACGAGTTAACATTTTACCAACATCGTGAATACCCCTCATGCAATAATTTATCATGCAGCTGCTAAAAACCGAAACAACTCAGAACATTTCAAAATGCATTGCAATAAATAAAAGCAAATCAATTGTTATCTTCATAGGTAGGTCCGTGACCATCTACCCAAGGGGTGTAGTATGTAGTGAAAACAGAATAATATTAGTAAAAATCAAATTATGAAAGAAATAGAACTGCTGTGTGACGCACAAACAACGAACGCCCTAACAATTTTGGAATATTTTTTTATCAATGTTTTATGGTAGCTTAAAGGGGATCGTTGATCCTAGGAAATATAGGAGTACATACTTATTTCTACTAGCGCATTTGACGTTGTTGTTTTCTCCGTGCTAATCTTTCCCACAGTGTCCTCCGCTGGTTCTACTCTTTTCTTTCGAATCGTTCCTACGTAGTGTCCGTGCCAAATACCCATTTTCTTCCCAATACATTACTTCTGGAGTTTCTCAAGGCTAAAGCAATTCTGTTTCCCTTTGGAGAACTGCAAAAAAAGAGCAACACGCAAATTAATTCTTCCCAGATTAAAATCTACATTTAGAGAGAATAAACCAGCGTACTAAAGTAAAATGAGGCCATAGCAAAACCAAAGTCTGTGTGCACCACCCCATTTCAACGGACGTTCGTGCTTCGTGCACCTGTGGCGTTTTTACATACGACTACCCCCCTAGTTAAAAAATTGAACTTGATGATCTCCAATAATCAATATCGCCAGTTAAAGGCTTTCTTAAAATATGTTTTTATTTTATTATATCTCACGTTAATTGTGATATACGCCATTTTAAAATCATTGTACATCTGTAGTACATGTACATCTCGATATAAATATCATTTTTTAATTTAATTTCCATTATAGAGTATATTCATTTTTTATGTATATAAACACCTAATCACACTTGAATCTTTCTAAATACGTTTCTTTTATTTATTTTTGTTTAATTTTTAGAAAAGCATTTCTACAAATGACTTCTCTGAATCTGAACGATATGAATTTTTAACTGATTTCATAATCCATTATATTTCGTGGTCCGATTGACCAAATAACTTCTTTCAATTGATTAATCTTTATGTAAGGAATTGGTTGAAAAAAAAAAATTATTTTAAAAAAATAAAAAAGCCAGTGTCACGAGCGGGATTCGAACCCACGACCTTCGGCTAAATCCGCCGCTGCTCTCCCACTTAAGCTATTGTGACTTCGATCCACTCGGACACCAACTTCCCATCTCAACCTACCTTTCAAATTTTCTTTTCTACTTGCCATTATTAAAATCAGTATTCGATTCCTCAACTCAAAGACAAGAAACTCAAAGCGGGTATTTTGCCGAAAGTCGTGGGTTCGAATCCCGCTCGTGACATTGGCTTTTTTTGTTTCAACCAATACCTTACATAAAAATTAATTTTTTGAAAGAAATGATTTCATTACATTAAGTATTTAGTGTCTGGTGTATTATGAAAGGCAGCTATATGTCTACATAATGGGAATATAAAATTCTTACGAGTCAATTGCATGCCTTAAAAATTAATCTAAAAGCCACTGTTCTTTATGCATGCTTTTATTAATGTGTAATGCTCAGCTGTCATATAGGCGCACGCGTTTGAATATGTGTTTAGCCCATGAAAACATGAGGGCGGCTACGGATTTTCAGTCGCGCGGTTATTTAGACGTGTGAATATAACATACAGCATTCAATGAGATTCAACATATATGGAATTAGAAAAATCGCGGCGACTAAAAAGAAGCAACCGGCTTTATTTTCAGGTGACTCTATTGTCAAGAGTCACATTTCGAAAAGTTCACCAGTTCAAATCCTTGGACAAACAGTTTTTAGTAATTGACCAAAACTACCAGCACTTGTTATGTAGTATCCGAAAGATTGTTCAGGGTTTCCTCAAATTATGATGAATTTTATAAAATTACTCTTTGGTTGAGGGGATACACCCAATATTTTCTTCCACGCTATCTTTTCTTTTCCTAGTCAAAAGTCAAACTCGAAGCGACTGCACGACCTGTCCCGATGAGATCAATTTTCGTACAACTCTTGTCATATGCACATCACTGTTTTCCGTAGCGACAGCGTTTATTCGTTTGGACTGAAAATCGCAAGAGTGTAGCCGCCCTTATGTGCCGTTATTACTGTAATTGATTTCTAGTTTGTCGTAGTCAAGCTTTTCAGAACAATATTAACTGTAAACATAGAATCAGAACATTCACAAGTAGTAGTAAAGTAATTAATTCTCTCGCCCCGACGGCGACATTAACGAGTAGCTGGATGTTAAGCAGTTTTTTTAATAATTTTATTAATATTATTATAAAAAATTTTAATAGTTTATTTGGGGTTGATGTAGAGTACAATTCTTTCCTCCACTGCGACCTAAACTGGTCCTTTGTAGAACCGCTATAGCTTACAGCCATACCTTGGAAAGTGCGTTATTCTTTATAAAACTGAACCCTTTCCTTGGTGCTTCTTCGTTGATCCCCTTTGGTTTTGGAAATGTTCTACCAAAGTGGCTGTACCTAAACGGGCTAACGCTTTACATTCGCAAAGTATTTCCCTTTCTTTCCCAGAGTCATTAGGCAGTTTAGGCACACCCAGTCAAGTTAGGAGTTGGATGCATTTAGTGCCTTTATGGCTGGCTGCCTGGCTGTCTAAGAGTATGTATATCTGTACACCTTTCAAATTTTTCTGTATTAACTCTCGTAACAGAGTTGCATTGCACGGACCTCCCATTAGAAAATCGTTGGGTCCAGGGCTCTTTTACTCTTACGCCCCGTTTCATCTTCAATTCATTTGTGTACCATATTAGGTCCACCTTTCTTCAAAATTTCTCTATTGTCGATATCCATTTGGAATGGTCTGTCAAAGTTAAGCTTTACCCTCATTTTGTCAGACACTGTTGTAGCCATCACATTTTTGTTCAAGTCTATTTAGAATTTCGTGGTGGCTTCTCCTTAGTTTAATTTTCTTACTTCTCAGAAAACTGTTGACACCCTCAAAAGCCACTTTTGTACATAAAATGTAAGGGTCGAGTGCTGTTTCTATTGCTGTAGAGGGGCAGGGATGCATTGCTCCTGTAATTTAAGATAAGCTAGTATTTGTAGGCTTTGTAGTTCGTTCTGTCTCCTTATTTAGTATCTTTGACCCCCATGCAAGAGCTGCATATGTAAACAAGGGTCTTACCGTTGTGGTGTACAACCAGTGCGCCATTTTGGGGTTTACTAATTAATTTTTGGCCTAACGACCTTGTACCAATAATATATACCAATATCAAATTTTCACAGCCGTTTGTCGAGCAATTCTTTGCTATGCAGGTCAAGTTTGGGGCTTCGCGAATATGAAGAGATAGAAAAAGTTCACCGTTTTTTTGTTCGTCAGTTGTTTGCCCTGCCATCATCAACTCCTAATTATATGTTGTATATTGAGACTGGCATAAAACTGTTGTTTGTTTATTCTTTAAGGTTACATTTTAAGTTTATTTTGAAATCGCTTCAAGCTCCAGATTCTCGCCTGGCAAAAATTTCATCACTTGAAGTTATTAAGGGTAACATATCCTGGTTCAGATCCTGAAATTCTCTTGCGAAGAGGTATAATGTGACTCGGTTCTCTTTGGATAATTTTGCAGCGTGGTCTGAAATGTTTTCCAATCTTCTTCATATTATTGGGGCTCGTCATCGAGAGAGTTGTATTTCTCGTGCCGTGGTCTCAAATGGATTCCAACTCTACAAGGAGTTGAATCATTCCCTAACTCCTTGCAATGTTTTTTCTGCTCCAGGAAATGAAGTTCCGTTCTCCTTTTTCCGCTGGTGGTTTAAAATTCGAGGGGAGTTGTTGTTCCTGAATTTCAGGCCTTGGGTTGGGGGTACTCCTGCCACTGCAGTGTGCTCTCTATGCAACTCAGGTGATCGTGAGGATGCATTTCATTTTCTCGCTAGATGCTCGGTCCTGAACGAATTGAGGTATCTGTATGTGGGTAAGGGTTTTCTGACGAGGGAAGAGCTCATAGCCCTTCTGAACGGCTCCGATTGCCGGGGTCTTTTTAATTTTGCTCGGAAAGCCTGGTTTTACAGATATGAATACATTGGAATGTAGGGAATTAATATTCGGTTCGTCTTATTTTGTTTCTTTTTTGTTTGTCTTTTGTTTTTTATTTTGTTCTGCTTGTTTTAATACATATAATTTCTAGTTTGTGGGCTTCTAAATGCGAATTTTGCTTGCTTGTGGAGAACCCTTTGTAAGTTGGAATCCTTTTGTACTTTGAAGTGTCATTTTTATTATTTTCAAAGTATATCGCAATTCAACCTTGTAATTTGAAAATCCTGTAAATAATTGTAACCTCTGAAGTTGATATTTTAAATTATCCTTTTCTTATAATTATATAATTATGCATATTCTTGGGATAGTAATGCACTCAGAACTCTGGCTGACGGTTTTAATACCATGCCATAATAATACTGTGTTTTTTACTTTTAACTCTATTTTTTTTTCATTTTGTAAATAAAGTATATCTATGTATCTATCTATCTATCATTAATTTTTGGGCAATGCTTAATAGAGCCTTGGCTTTATGCCGGAAGTTGCATATATGTTTCCCCCATTTTAATCTTTGGTCAAGGGTTACACCAAGGTACTTTGTTTCTTTGAAGAAAATTAAGCTTTATAGTGGGAGTTTTTATTTTGAGCTTCCTTCTTTTTGTGAAGGATATGAGATATGTAAATCCTTTTCCTCGCACCATCTTCTTATAATATTTCGGGAACTTTGAATTTGATTTGACAATGTGATTCCAATTTTCCCTTTTAAGATTGTTACCAGGTCATCTGTGTAGCCCATGTTATAGTACCATAGCTCATCGATTAGATTATCGACTACCAGCAACCAGAGAAGTGATGGTGGTACCTTACCTTGGGGGCAACCTTGTGTAGGTGGTATCTGTATTGTCTGATGATCAAGTTCAGTACTTATAATACGACTTCGTAGCATTGCTAATATTCAATTAGCAGTCGGGAAGTCTTTGCCAATCCTTTGTACAGCAGTTTCAATGGCTTTGTACAAGGTATTGTCAAAGGTTCCTTTTATATCCAAGAAGCAGCAGAGTGTTATTTCCCTATCCCCAATGATTTGTTAACAAGATCTACCGATCTGTTTAGGGCCGTCTCTGTGGACTTACCCTTTTGGTATGCATGGTGCTGACCATGAAGGGGATTTTTTACAAGATCCTTTATTTCTTGTCGTATAATTATCTCCAATGTCTTCTGGACACAAGAAGTTAGGCTTATGGGGCCTTTGCCTAATATGGGGTCGACTTTCTCCTTTTGGAATGAACACAACCCTTCTGTGTGTCTATATCTTTGGGATATGTGCTAGCTCATAACTGGCCCTAAAAATGCTAACCAATATTGGTAACAGGGATTTTTTGGAGTTAAAGATTCTTATTACTCATTTAACTTTGTTGGGAGTAAATATTTTACGTGAGAGACTCCTTGCCTTTTTGAGCAGTTGGTAGTTCTGCTCGGTTCTTTCCAGGTCTCCTCTTTGTCATTCACATGTTTAGCTCTTGGGAAGTGGACAGGAATTATTTCTCCAGGATGCTTCTCTCATCGAGGGTTCTATTCCCATCTGCCTTTAAAATAAAACCAGGATTGGCTGGGCCTACTTTCGTTAGAATTGTCTCTACCTTTGCTGCATCCCTTTGCAGAAACTTCTCCACGACTTCCTTTCTGCATTCCTCAGAGCTTTACTATATTCGGTTAGGGAGTTTTTGTACTCATCGCATTTACTTGTCACTTTTGCTGTCTTGAAAAGTTTTCTAGTTTTAGTCTGTATGTCATTTAGCTCGTTATTCCTCCCTCGAATATCTCATTGTGTCCCTTTGGTTTTTAATAAGCTACGTCCTTCATAGGCTGTAATGACCGCCTTAGTCAACCTTTCAGCTAGTTGATCTAGGTCCTGTATGTTTTTGACTGCAAAGAACATTTTTCAATCAAGATAAATTGGAAACTTTTCTTTACTGATATATATATGTATATATATATATATTTTTTTTTTTTTTTTTTTTTTTTTTTAAATTTTGGCCTTATGATCTTGCATATTAGCCATAGTACGAATTCTTGTGTTCAAATTGGGGGTTATCGGGAAAAAAGGGCCAGAGGCGACGGTGGGAATCGAACCCACGACCGCGGCGTGAGAGTCTCTCATGGTTACTTCAAGTGTCGAATGCCTAATGTGTCGTGTCGGCTTAACATCGCGTTGCCTTTCTTGTATTTTTCTTAATAATAAAAATTATTTTTGTGTTGCAAGTGATTTCAACTACTCTACACTCCTCCCTCATCCTACATATATATAAAAAGTTACACTTTCCAAAAGCATACCTAAATGTAAATAGCATTTTTATAAATTTACTTGTTGTGCATACTTCTAAAATTTGATGTTCAAGGTAGAATAGGAGTCCATTGCGACTTTTTCCGTATTTCAGGGAAAATCAAAGATATATCCGCTTCTAATTAAACTCCTTCTGGAACAAAGCATTCGTGCTTCACTGTCCCTTTGACTGGTCGGGCGCTTCAACGATTTCAATAAACAACAAAAGGGGTTTTAATTAATCTTGCAGGGCCTCGTTAGTTTTAGAACCATTTAATAACGGCTAAAAGGTTTAGTAAATGCATTAATGCTAGCCACCGTCTTCCGGTGACTTGGGTCAGTACGCTTTCATAATTGAAAAGGCATGAAAACCGGAACGGTGTATTTAGAACGAATTTACTTGGAAATATTTTCATTTCCTGTAGTTAAATTATAAATATATGTTTAATTTTTTTCTATTTGATTGATTATTATGTGCAAACCCATGGCATATACAGGAACGAAATAAAAAACAATGCAGCCACAAAAATGCTTAAATATTTCCCTATTATCTTGTGACAGACTTGCACCAATTATGGTAACACGTCATATTTAAAAAGCTAACTTCGAATAAATCATCATTTCTCTACAAATATCGTAAATCCCATTTTTTCGTCTTCATCTTTTTGGTAGAAATATTTATGTATGTTTCTTCATTTTCTCGTCACTGCTGAGGCATTATAGATCTTCCATTCGGAGCACGTTCTATTAACAGACACCTCATCTGTACTTGTTCAAACAGCAATCCATACTTGGTCAAACGATATGGATAAACATCGAAAAGTTAAACAATTTTATTGGATATTTTTTCAGTATGTTAGATTAAATCATAAACTTTTTACTTTTTGTATTAAAAAAAAAAAAAACGTTAATTTTTCAATAAGAAGATGAAGGTGGCAAAACGTTTGGGTCTTTCTTCCTTGACCTTCTAGCTGTTTGTAAACTTCTTAAGCATTACATACTAAATGGGCATTAAATTAAATTAAAAAATTTCAATGGAATTATGATTTTGATTCTCTCTAAAAATTAACGGGGATTTCAACGGTGCTTATAGATTTTAAGAGAAATGTTTAGATTAAAAGATATCACGATTTTCCGACGCCAGGACGTGATATCTTTCAAAATCGATAAAAAGCGAAATTACTCTGAAATGGTTGAGAATCGGACCATGGTCAATATGAACTTTTTTGTTCATTTTAGGGTCAAGAATTTACTGGTGAAGTTTGTAGCACGAGTAGCAAGTCACTCTCAAACATTAGCAATCCTTGAACCACCATTTTTTCTCTTTTTGTCATCAACATCTTGGTCTCACAACCACTAAATAAGAAAATGACGAGTGCGTTGGAAGCGTTATTAAATCAGGTAGTTTTCCTCAAATTTGCTGCCTTCTGAGACTAAAATTAGAAACTCTGGATTACTTTATACACTTTCCGATTTACACAATTTTCCACTCTTTTTGTAGTTCTGGCTGAAATAAAACACAAAAAATTAGCCCAAACATTTTGCCACCGTCATCTTCTTATTGAAAAATTAACGGGAATTTCAACGGTGCTATTAGATTTTCAGAGAAATGTTTAGATTAAAAGATATCACGATTTTCCGACGCCAGGACATGATATCTTTCAAAATCGATAAAAAGCGAAATTACTCTGAAATGGTTGAGAATCGGACCATGGTCAATATGAACTTTTTTGTTCATTTTAGGGTGAAGAATCTACTGGAGAAGTTTGTAGCACGAGTAGCAATTCACCCTGTATGTACGTTAACAAAATCACAATTATATTTTATTATTATTTCTATTATATTTATATATTATTATTTTCTCACGATCTCCGAATAATCATCGATAACGGTCACTAATCACCACACATTGTATTTTATATTGAGAAAGTGGTGAGACCATTATATTTATGCTCTTATGTAACGTTTTGGTTGAAATGAAAAAGTTAGTGCTACGAACGGGATTCGAACCAACGACCTTCGGCTAAATACGCCGCTGCTCTACCTCTTGAGCTATCGTGACTTCGACTTTTCATCTCATTGTGTAGTTATGCCCATATGCGTAAAAATGAAAAGAAAAACCGTCATCAGTGGAAAACACCATGTTTTAAAATAATTGTAAAAATTATTAATGAGTTCATTTACAATTGCTTAAAGGAATTTTAGATCTATAGTCTAACATATTTACTTTCATTGTTCTTATAATTTATTAAATAATTGTTAATAATATCTGGAAAGTGACTGTGATCATTATGATAGCAAAATTTTCATCGTTCCGATGGTAAGAAATGGTTAGGAAAGTTAACATTTAAAACTGGAAGGAACTTCTTTCAATTAATTCTTCTTTCTATGGAAGGTCATGGTTGATTAAAAAATTCAGTGTCACGAGCGGGATTCGAACCCACAACCTTCGGCTAAATACGCCGCTGCTCTACCACTTGAGCTATCGTGACTTCGATCCTCTCGGACACCGACTCTTCATCTCAACCTACAACCGTTCGAATTTTCCCTCTTTTTTTCCATTTTCGATGGCACTCGCCCGTCACTTTCAATCCCGCTCGTGACATTTTTATCTCAACCAAGACCTAACATAGAAAGAATAATTAATTGAAAGAAATAAGTCAAACCATTAAAACATAACTGGATGGAACTTCACGTCTCTGTGGGACATGGATGAATCGTACGAGACAACTCACACAGAGAATGTTCAATATATTTGAAATAAACGTCGTAATTAAACCGACCTAATCGTTTAATATGTATAATCAAAGTGATCAATTCCAATTAAACAATATACAAGGGTTGGATTAACAAAGACATCATGTCAATTGAGCTTACCAGGATAAACATGGATTCAAAACAAACCATTATTGTGAAATTAAAATCGGAATAATGCTCTAATTACTTTTCTGTATTAAAAAATAATAATTAAAATTTTTTAAGTATGCTCCCTCTGCCACGAGAAGGCATGGCATCCGATATAAAAAATGTTCTTGGACAAGTAAGTTGTTGGATCACTGGTACCGATTTTTAAGGGAAACCATAGTTTGTGGATGGTTTGGAGCCCAATGATAGCCCCATGATCAAAAAGTAATAAATAACAAAAATATATAAGTACCAAGGTTACTACAAAAATAGAATTTGCACCAAAGGTCTAATACAATAAAAAACGCAGCAGTACTTGAAATTGTTAATTAATCCTACATTGGAATATTTACCATGGATGAATTGATACCGCTTCGCTGTAATGCTATCAAAAGGGAAATCGCCCCCAGAAGAGCGTATCGGAAACACCGTCCCTGTGGTAATTGTTCTCCTAATGGAATTACGCTACAACTCGGCCGGGGCTCAATTATTTTCAGTGTTGCCCCAGCATTTTTATTTAAACTGCGAAATTACGGGTCTGTTCGAAAGAGACAACGCTCTGTTCAATTTGGCCTGGTGTGACAAAAGTCTCAATTTCATCCTCTCTCCCGAAACAGACGTTACAACATTTACTCTTAATTCTCAACATCGATGACGATAGTCTATGTAAAATTAAAACAGCTAAAAGCCAAATCTCGCCTCAGAGATTAGACAACATTTGCCCTCTGCGCTTTTTATGCTGATTTTTTTTGCGAGAAATCAAGGCTAAATATACCCCAATAAAATGGAAAAGAAATAATATATTTAAGAAAGAGTGAGAGTGCGAGTGTCATTTATTGGGTCATCGTGGTCATTTATTGTAAATTACAAAAGTGAAATCCCCTGTGGACTGCAGAAAGTTTTCAGCTTATATAAATCAGTATGAGGTAGACTTCAGCAGTTAATATAAGGTAGAATTCGAACACATATGTACAGAATTGTGCTTATGACTTATTGATGTACTTGGCAGTTTGGGATAAGTCCTCGATGTTATCGTCCCTTCTAAAAGTTAGACGATGTACGAAAGTGCCACCCGGTCTTCCAGTGAAACATAACTATCTCCCAGTACCTTTTTCGGCCAACACTTTATGAATTCTGGCACAGTCAGGAGCTTTTCCAACTTCCTGACAGAACTTTCTCCATGAGTTTCTTTTTGCCTTCAGTATTTCCTTACTTTACTGGGTAAGTGCCTCTTTATATGAGACCCATGTTTGGTCGAGCTTGGCTTTATTGAACAGTCTTCATATATGTCCTCTCATTTTTTTAGGTTCTTGCTCCACCATATGGTCCTTTGAGGGCAATTCCTTTCAAAGAATTGCAAATTTACTTCCTGAACTGCTAGGTCAAGATCCTCCCTAATTTTAACTTCGAATCCCCGAGAGACTGTTTAAGCGATTTAACATAGCGCACCCAATCAGTCTCTCTAGGTATGTTGCATGTGTTGGGGGGATTAGTAAGATCAAATCTTACGGGTTAAGGTCAGTGCAAGGTGGCAATTTTGACCCGTTCCAGTTCGTAATGTATTCGTCACAGCGAAGACCACTTAGTGTCACATCAAGAACCTACCTCCTCCTTATCATGGGTCACGAAGGTAGGTTCTGAGCCACGGTTGGCTATTTCTAAACACTCTCTAAAGTCTAAAAGGGACTTAACTATTGCAATGATGTTGCAATGAGGGGGCATCCTGTATGGTGGGCATTCGCGTCACATCATTTGATTAGTTCTAGGCCTTAGGCGTACTATGTTCCACGATGTCGTTTGTCAGTTGTGGTGGATAAGCCATCTCCTGATAAGTAGGCAGGACAGACTATTCAGCTCTTTGTTCCACCTTTCGTTTTTGCAATAAGAATTTCTGAAACAACATAGCCGGAGCAGAGCCCCGGGATTAGTATGCAGCTTAGTTTGTTATTTACAACAATACATGCACGAGGATCTGTGGTTCATTACCTTTATTTCTTACTTTACGCCTCATACGGCCTGCTTGTACAGCCAAGGTTCTTGCACTACGGCTATATCCAAACCCTCAGTTTCCAATTGCCTGCACAGCACGGCTGCATGCTGGGAATTCGCTTGCAGGACACTTATTGCTGCTTTCCTCATCTCTGGGTATAGGGCGTTTCATGGGGGAGATCCATGGGCAATGGTTGCTTCACTTCTGGACACGTGTCTCTTCAGTGGGCTGGTGAAGTCCAGCTCCTGTGTTGACGTCATTCCTCCATCCCTTCGCTTACTCCTCGGGGTTGTAGCCTGTAGCATGGAGCCCGATTGGCCTCCGTAGTCCCTACCGGCGCCCCCTTTTCTTTTAGTCGGAATTTAATTCTTTCGATGCCAAAGTAGGGGGACAGTTCCTTCACCTCCGTCAGGGACTCATCGTCCAGAGCTGAATGATAAAAACATGAATGACATGTGAAGAAGGCAACATAGTGCAACTCTTAAGGTCGAAATGTGCAAATCAAGTTATATTTAATATTATAATTCACAATACAATTGATAATGGTTGCATTTAATATAACCATTCTTTTATTGGTAAGTCGATGATGGTTTTAAAAAACAAAATCCATATTGGCTCTTACGGACATTCATATATTGATGTTTAGCTTTATAAGCGCATAATTTCAAATAACTGCTATGATATTTTTTTAAATAAATTTTTTAATATACATAATTTTGTTTTGTTTGCATTTTGTACTAAATTTTACTCTTCTAATTTTCTATTTTGTACATAAATGTGTGTGTNATAATATATATATATAATATATATCGAAACGCTAAGAGAAAAAATATGTAAACAAGAAGAAATATGTAAAACTGTTATTTTCAATTCAAACATTGATGAAATATATGTGGTTGTACGTAATATTTTGCCTCCCATAAAAGACTATAGAAAAATTTAACAATGGTAAATTTGTGTATAAAATACAATGCTCATATCAGTAAATATAAATAAAGAAAATTGTAAAATTCCTATAAAAAATAACTTTAAAAAACCCGAAGTGATAATACTAGTTTAAACCAACATGTAAAAAGTGGAAAAAATAACATAAATGAACAAGATCAAAAGAAAGTCTGTAAACAAAGCAAAAATATTTCAACAATGAATAAAATTAATGTAAAACGTAAAAGAACATCTACTTGCTAAACAAATAATTACAGTATAAAATAAAAATAATAAATTAGAAATGTAAAATTAAGTATGAAATACAAAAAAAAAAAATATTTATATTAAATAAAATAAAAATAAAAAATTTACATTATAGCTGCAAATAATTCCACTATTCGCTATATGTAACCTAGTGGAAAATTCCCTCTTTATGTGTTTCTGGATCAGAAATTCGTGGGTGACCAAGCAATTCTTAACATAATTAAAATTTTATAGACAATTAACTATAAAAAAGCATTGTTTTGTAAAATAATATGTTAATCTGTAAATTTTTCGTAACTTAAGATTGATGAGAAGAGGAGATACCGCCAAAATCCATATTTAAAAAAAGTTTAAGTATAATAAAACTAAATAAAATAATTAAAAAGCACATGGGTCATATTATTTCCAACACATCCTAAGTGAAGTAAATGAAAAAGAAATTTTTTTTCTTGATTTATTCGAAGAAATTTTAGAAAGTTCTGATTTGCATCGACAATAAACTATTCTTTTAATTAAATTCATCAATTAATTATCCTCTATATTCGTCATCCTTCATCGAATATAGATCAATCAATCAGTACTGCTGTCTTGAAAGCAAAACACCTTTGATCATACGGTGTTCAAACTGTTGATAATTATACAACCGATCACGCATCTCTCGACCATACAGCAGAATTTCGATACCATGTATGAAAATCAAATCATTTATTGAGTTTGTGCGCACGCATAAATAACGATTTTAAAACAAAAGTTTATCAGTAAATTAAGGAATAGTTATAATTTCAGAATTCTGACCAAAGTAACGGAATTAAAGGCTAAACGATTGGGTTAAAATGATCAAATTATTTTTTTTTATAAAGGTAACTGGTCAATGAAAAGGAATGCTCGGAAAATAATATTGATTCTTTCTGTTTCCACCTTTACATGTATATTACACCTGAATTCCCACCGGGCAGTCATATAATTTAATCTCAATATTCTTAATTGCTTCCACAAGGCTGGTTTATCGTAGAAAATAACTTTCTTACAGTGAACGTGTACAAATGCAGGATTCCTCAGTGAGCTGGATTTATGGCTAACGTGAGAAGCTTTACTTGCCTCCCTAAACCCCCTTGGTTTTACCATGAAATATAATATTGTACGTAACATGACCATTTGCAAAGTATATTAAAAAAATTTAAAATATTTCGTATTAATAGTCTTCCTTTCAACAAATATGAACATAAAATTCACATAAAAAATAAACTTCAAAACTTCTGTAACATAGAAGGATTAAATTGTTATTATTAAATTAACAATTATTAAGATAAATTATTAAACCTAAATCAACTCCTAGGTCCACATTGGGTGCCAATTTTTTATGACCTGTACCAGATTTTGAAGCAAATTTTAAAGTAAATGTTGGTTAACTACGGGTCATAAAAGAAAAAAAATATTCCATGTAATTTCATTGATTTTTTAAAGTATGATTGTCTGCTTTCTTTGTTTACTTCTAAGTTATAATACATCAATTCAATTTTTTCAAGGATAAGAATTTTTTTTAACGAGAGTTCGTAGCAGCAGTGGTCATATAAACCCGCAGGGTGCCGGTGTTTTTGAAATAAAGACCATTACTAATGCAGGGCCGCTGGATTCGAACCCGGGACCTTTACCTTACAGTGATGAGCGCCGTGTCAACGCTTAAACCGTTGCGGCTACGGACGCCCAAAAAATATCATTATTAAGATTACTATTAACGTGTAAAATAATAGTATTTTGGGCCGGTAAAAAAGAGTTTTTCACACATATTAAAGTATATCACTTATATCACTAGTAGCAGAAGATAAATAAAGAAAAGTATATATTAAATATGTTTATTAGATATAAACTGATGAAGTAATAAACTCCTCAAAAATGAACAAGGATATTTCTAAATTATACTTATTACATTAATTTTAATTAAATTAACCGATATATTCTTCTTAGTTGGATGAAACAAAATAGAATACAAACCAAAACAAACAAAAAATGTTAATATATTTAAGTTACTTAAGAATAGTAAGCATGAATTCTCTCATCTTTTAACAAACACCTTTTCTCGTCTTTTCTCAATTTTAATCCAGTTGAATTATCTTTAACCATGGAAAGAGATCATCTCGAACCAGAAGTTGGCAATATCATTTCGACGCTATAGGAAGACAGAAATATTGTCATTGCTGCAACTCGGAACCCTTTCCATGGTGCACACCAGATCCTAAATGAAGTACAAAATGTTTTGGCAAGGCGTTTATCAATACAAACGAGTTGTAATGGTGGATTTACACTGGAGGACGAAGTGGACTCCGTATTGTTGAAGATAACCTAACCGGAGGCATGTTCGTCACTGTTTAGAAAACCTGGGAATTTCCCAGTTGCCCCTTCCACCATTGTCTCCAGACCTCAATCCCATTGAACACATGTGGGATGCGTTGCAGTGAAAGCTTTTCGATCACCATTCGCAGCAAATTGACCTGCAACAACTGAGTGCATGCTTGCAAAATCTATGCAAATTACGGAAATAAAAACTTTTATTTCGTTATTTTTAAAATCCAAAAATAAAAATTTCTTATTAAATTTATAATAAAAATACTACAGAAAGTAAATACGACAATATTGGCAATACCCCTTTTCATTTTTGAGCAGTGTATATTAAGTAAATATATTTCGATTTCTATTTTTTGCAGGCTGCAATTTTTAACATTCAACATTAACATTTTCTTAGACAAAATTATACTAAAATCGTAACAAAAAATTGACCATGTAACGTTACAAATTATATTTACTGGATCTTATTAAATGAGATTAAATATATAAAAAGTAAATAAAAATTAAAACGCTAAAACAAAATTTCATTTTTTTTTTTTTTTTGTCTCTAATTCTAAGGGCGCTGACACACGGAGCGGTTTTGCTAGGTTGTGACACACGCAGCGGTATGATGTGCGTTTTGGCCGAAGCGGTTTTGTTTTCTCTCAGTTATTAAATGTATCCTATAGCAGTGCATATAAGCATTGAACGTCGCAAGGTTTTGCAGTTTGTTTAACAAGTCCTGTTTAATAAATATATTGTTCTGTAACTGTATGTAACTTCGTGTATTAGTTACAGCCTTACAGACTATTCCCCCATGTAGTACTTTTTTTTTTCTTTGATGAACATTCCATGGAACTGGCTACAAAGTGAAATCTCACAGTTATCTACACACTACGTCTCGTTCGGTTTTCTTTTCTCTATGAAGTTTTGAAAAATAGTCTTTAAAAATAAATATTTAAGTTGATTTATATTTAACTGGGATCTCGGGTAGCCGAGTAGGCGTGTCAGACTCTCGGCTTAGATCCTGCAGTTGTAGGTTCGATTCCCGTTTCGCTCCCCCCAACAAAAAAAAATCAATCCTCTCTGATCAATAAAAGTAAAGTAATTCCTGTTCAGAGTCAAGCAAGGTTTAAACTACTTTTCATTTTTCATACTATAATTTAAAAGGCACAGAGCTGGGATTTGAACGAGGTCCCCTTTCTCCTCCAGATAATATTCAAAACAAAATCTTTATTAAACTAGTTACTACCATGTATCACCGACAGTCATACGCATACTTTGTACCCGTAAAGCTGTAGAAATCATTTAATTATAAGGTGATGTACTTTCAAGTAGTTGTAAAGTTAAAAGAGGCCCTGGAGGAAGGTGAGTTCGTTTTAAAAACGGTTGTGTTACTGTACAGCACCGTACAATCTGTAAATACTTAGATTTTCCCCCCCATTTTTAGTGGTGGTTAAGTATCAATATGTAAAGCTTAGGCGTCAGGAAGTTGAGAATTAGCTAAAATTCTATTATTTATTAATCTTATTGAACTGGCATTGGCCCATTCCCCATGGAGTTCCCATGGATGAAGAGATACTTCTGGTGTCTGTTGTACTATCGTTGGAAGAAGAGAATGGAGAAAAAACACAGGAGAATGTGGGTTCATCCAATTGTCGAGAAGAGAAGCGAAAGAGGGCATTTTAAGAATTTGTTTTCAGAGATGAGGAAACACCCTGAAGAATGTTTTAACATTACCAGGCTGTAAATGGGCAGTTTTGACGAGTTACATAGTAAAATAAAATGCCGCATTACAAATTTTTTTCTCCACGTCTATTTTTTGCATCATAAAAGTAAATTAGAAGACTGACAAACGAACAACCCCTCAAGAAAGTGGGGAACAAACAAGAAAAACAGCTCAAATAAACGCCACGTGTGTCAGGGCTGATGCAATACTTGGGTACCACTCACCGCCTGGCGTTTTCAAAACCGACGCGTTGGGTCGTCTCCGCCACCGACCGACTCGGTTTGAAAACCGACAGGCGGTTACGACCGCTACGTCTGTCAGGTTAATGCAACAACAATGAACGACTCACCGCCTCGATTTTTCTCGCGATAAACGCTTCGGTCAAAACCGCTCCGTGTGTCATCGCCCTAACTATTTATGGAAACCAAAGTTACGGCATGGTGTTTAGTAGTAAAATATACGTTGGACTGGTAGATTTATAAATCTGAACGTTGTTCACATATCATAAAAAAACGAACAATCCAGTGTACTAATGGTTGTCATAAAATTCAGAAAAGTTATCAATTTTTATGTGGAACAGTGGACAAAAAATTTCCGGGACTGATCCAGCTCAAAAATATTTATATTTTATTTGCTATAAAATTTCATAATTAAAGTTTTTAGGGTGGGTACAACGAATCAAAAATATGAAATCAGAATAAGTTGTATTTTAATTTTCGTGTAACTTTGTACGAAGGTTTGCAGCTAAAGCCCATTTTTATGTAAGTCGCGGCAATCACGGAAGCTGGATTCGAACCCGGTACCTACACCTTACAGTGATGAGCTTCATGTAAACGCTTTACCATTACAGCCACGGTGTTCTTCCCCCTTCAACCATGTTATCACCAAAAAGATATAATTAAAATCTTACCCTCCCATTATGAGTTTTCAAAGTGCGATTTTCAAATACATGATAGGAAATAATCACGTTATAAGAAATTTCACTGTTCATTATTTTCAATTATGATCCAAGGCGTCAGTGGTAATGACCGTACTGTAATATCTGCGTTCTTCAACAGGAAGTTCGGCGAAGAATTTTTATACATTTTTTATTATTTTATACAATACAGATACTTTCAACAACCCACGCGTTCCTAAATTTGACAAAAATCTAAAAAATACGCTTTTAGATGAATCTTTTTGCAAAGCTTGTTTAATAAAAGCATAGTTCTCTACATTTCTGCCTAAAAGCTCGCTAAAAGTTCCAAATCTAGAAAATGCAATTCTTTAAGGTGTACATTATCCTAAAAATTATTTTTCCTGAGAAGAAATTAATCATAAAAATGTCACATAATTATGCAATGAATTTCTATTAACATTGGAATAATTTAATCGGCAATGAATCGTCCCGCTGAAAGCACTCCAATTTATATAAATTTAATGAATGCTTTTCTTGAGAATCGATTGAATTTTAACGTGTACTGGGCAAAGTGAAGTTAGACCTCTCGTTTCAAAGGGCCCTTAATGAATCTCCTCTAATTTCCGGACAGACCGAAGAAAATGTCTTCATTTAATGTCAACTTGATTGATGTAGGCTTATATTGAAAAAAAGGAGTAATATATACATATATATATTATTTTTATGCGCATAAAGCTGGGCGATATATAAATAATAGCAATACAATTCTTCTCCGGAATAGTTTATAAAATATTTTTAAAAAAACTGAATAATAAATTGTAACATGACACCCAATTACTCAACAGGACACAAACAATTTTCCAAAATAACATGTTGAACATTATTGAAAGAACACTCTACAAAATTGCGTTTGTGAGTCGGTGACGTGTCAACGGTTCGATCAAAACAAAATATCGGAGCATTATCGGGATTTATCTCAAGACATTTAATTTACATATGTATTTGGTATACTTCAGGATAAATTTCAGGCACAGTCATATTGAAATAGAAAAACAAAGAGGAATGTATCCTAGGGATTCGATAAACAAATGATGACGAAGTGCCAAAACACGTCTGACAGATTAAAACGGCAAACTAAAATGGTCCGAAACGATCACTTCACCGACCTCACAAGTATTATTGTCACATGGAATAGCTGCTAGTCATATACTCATTTATCGATTGGTTGAGATGAAATGCTCAAAAGAAATCATTACATCTCACATGTTAAAATTATCCAAAGAAGGATAGGTTAAAACGGACGGCCACAGGAAGTACAACTGAAATTAAAAGTTTCCGGCAAACTAGATTAATTTGCCTGGATGTTTCAAAAGCCCTGGGGGTAAAATCCAACCCCTTCAACTCCCTGGTACCGCCTGCTGAGATTCCATGCTTTGGTGAAAGGTAAAATGAGATTCAAAGCTTCCTTGTTTCTATCCAAGAGCACTCACGCCAATACATAGTTACCTAGTGTACATTTCTCCCTTTCAACTAAATTACTCTGGTAGTTATTGATATTTCTACCTTGCTTAATATCGTAATAAACAACACCACATATATTTAGCCTATGAGATTAGAAAGGAAGCTTTTCGATAGTGCTGATGGTCTACTTTAAAAAAATTATATTATTGATTATTCAGAAATCGTGAGATGCGGTCTGGTGAGATGTAGGTTTCAGAAAAACATTTCCTTTATCGTGCCAACGTTTCGATCTTTATTAAGATCATCTTCAGGGCCTGGGATTTACTAACTTTGTTTAAATTTAACAAAAACATGAAGGATGTGGAAAAAAGTGAATGCAAACAAATATTTTTTTATATTCAATCAAAGTTTTCTACTCACACAAAGTGTTTGTTTTCTGCTTATCTCAATAAAGGTCGAAACGTTGGCACGATAAAGAAAATGTTTTTCTGAAACCTACATCACACCAGCCCGCATCTCACGATTTCTGAATAAACATCGACAAACGGTCATTAATCACCACACAAAATTATTTTATTGCCGATCTTGTTAGAATATAGCAGAAATACTATGTGACTTTTTTTCTTTAGTTCAATAAATTACTAAATTGGATGTTGTTTATTTTTTTTAACAATTTCTGGTCAACAATCTAATTAATAGGACTGTACAAACATCACAACAAACAATGGAAATTAAAATTAAATATTGCACATCACGATAACAATGTGGGGAGGTTTTAAAGTAATGACGTAGTAAAATATATGTATCGTTCATTAGAGTTCGTGGTCCGACCGAATAACTTTTTTCAATTAATTAATTTTTACGTAAGGTATTGGTTGAGATGGGAACTTAGTGTCCGAGTCACGATAGCTCAAGTGGTAGAGCAGCAGCGTATTTAGCCGAAGGTCGTGGGTTCGAATCCCGCTAGTGACACTGACTTTTCTATCTCAACCAATACCTTACAAAAATATTAATTAATTTAAAGAAGTTATTTAACTAACTTTATAAATTTGAATACAATTTAAGATGCCTGTTTGTAAATTCCTGATTGTCAATTAAATCTAACAGTATTTTCCTAAGGCTAGAAGAAGTGTTTTAATTTGCTTAGGTTCGAAAATACGGAAAAACATTTGTCGATATTTTCAAACCTGAGAACGTTTTGTTTCCTCGACAGTAATGTTAAAGAGATTCAATATCCCGACGGTATTTGCTATTTATAAAGCACAAGATTTGGCCGAATGGGCTCAAATTCTAAGCGCGACTCTGACCCATGTTTGAGTCGGTCTTGGAAAAATAAACACACAATATCAGCTCCGAATTCCAAACTATATGTAGTATTGATTTACAAGAAAAAACCGCATTATTCTGAGTATCGTTGAAGAAACTGGTGGTATTCACTTTCGGTAGTGCCAGATTTGAAAATTTTGGAGCTCATTTTAAATTGTAAGTTTTCTCGGTCCAAACACATCAAATATATTCTCAAAATGTGCGAAATCTCTAACATATTATGTAATTTTACCAATAGTAAATGGAGTACAGACATGTCTCCTATTTTACAGATCAGCGATGGGAGTTTTACGATCGTGCCCAGAATTCTGCTCTCAAACAAATCACTGCCATAAATATTTGAGTAGTATACTTCTCTGTTTTCCTCGTACCTCTCCCCAGCTTTGTTTGTCGAAGTCTGGAAGCTACTGTAAAGTATTAAACATAAAAATTTGCATTAAATTTGAAAAATGGCAAAAATGAAAGAAAATTCGAAAGGTGGGGTTGAGATGGAAAGTTAGTGTCCGAGTGGATCGAAGTCAAGATAGCTCAACTGGTTGAGCAGTGGCGTATTTAGCCGAAGGTCGTGAGTTCGAATCCCGCTCGTGACACTGCCTTTTTTTATCTCAACCAATATCTTACGTAAAGATTAATTAATTGAAAAAATATATGTATGTAGTTTTGTAAAGAGACGATAGGCTTTGGATCTGGAAAGCGCAAATTAAAAATTTTAAGTAAGGGACGTTAGATGGTTGTTTGAAAACTCTCTCTTTACTTAAATCACAATCTGGCTACTGAATGAATACGCCGTGCAAAATTTTCTTGCCGGTCAAACTTCCTTCCAAACTTTTCCACTTATTCTTAGCCTCCGAACTTTTCTTATTGTAACCATTCTTAGAACGTTATGTTTTGTTCTCTCTCCATTTGTATTCGGCCGTTCAACGTACTTCGAGTTGCCATCAAAACTCCACGGAGACAAAAAAAGTTTTCGTGTCGTCCAGCATGTTCGTTTCAATAAATTCCATGAAAATGTAACAAAATTAACTTGATTATTTTTGCGATATTTCATTTTTATAAACTATTGGGTAAAAAAACTGATGAGGATATAATTGAGTGGTCGCCATAAAGTACCTGTTGAACGCCTGTTGATCCGGCGTGTGTTCAACAGGTCCTATAAACGCAGCTTTTGTCTGTTTTCAATTTACTATTTCGCCAAGCTTATAGCCCACTTGTTACACCGGCTTGCCATACCCGCAATTCTTGGCATACTTCCATTTTCAGCGTGTGAACCGGTTACATTTACAAATTACACCCTTTACGACACACTGCCGTAGTATATTATTTTAACTGTGATATAATATAACTGTTATATTATTTAAAATGGTAGATATATCGACCACTTTTTTTACACACGAATTCTCGAGCTCGGAATGGTCGAACGCAAAAACAAATCAAATTATGATTTCAAATTTCTTTGAAGATACGCAGTCCCAACATTATCAAGTAATGCGGCACTATTGCAACTTGATCATGTTAAAAGGGTGAAATTTGAAACCTAACCATTCATTACCAATTTAATTATGTAAATTTGTAGATATCTTTAAGTTGGTTTAGCCATGTTGATGGCCTAAAAATAGGTCGTGAACTTGGCTATAACAATTGAATTTGGTTTTTCGTCATACCGAGATCCAGATTTGTCGGGTATTACATAAATATTAATCATTATAAAACGCTCTTCCAATTTTTTGTATGTATCAGAGTGTTTTTAAATGTGTGGTGTTTAGTGACCGTTAGTTAATGATTATTTGCGGAGATCGTGAGATGCGGTCTGGTGTGACGTAGGTTTTAGAAAAACATTTTCTTTATCATGCCAACGTTTCGATCTTTATTGAGATCACTTACAGGGCTCAAAGTGTTTGTTTTCTGCGTAATTGTGTCATTATTGTGCGTCGTGTTTTTAAACTTGAAACCGTCATCACATCGATCGGGACACACCGGGGAACAAAAATTACATCTAATAATTTCTAATTTAAATAATGAGGTACTTGATATGTTCAAATATACTGGTTTCTAAAAATCCAATAAGTGTGTATCAATTGGTTTAAAGTCCTATCTTTTTCTTTGTTAATTGTTTGTCAATTTTTTTTTACTATTGACATCAAAATTTAATTCCCTAGTTTTCGTGGTCCGCTTGACCAATTAATATCTTTCAATTAATTAAGGTTTCTAGTTGAGATAAAAAATTCAGTGTCACGAGAGGGATTCGAACCCACGATCTTCGGCTAGATGCGCCGATTGGATCGAGATCACGATAGCTCAAGTGGTAGAGCAGCGGCGTATCTAGCCGAAGATCGTGGGTTCGAATCCCGCTCGTGACCCTGAATTTTTATCTCAACTAAAAACCTTGATTAATAAAAATTTAATTTTAACGTTTCTTATTGGTTATTACAATTAATGAAAAATTTCGTTGATTATTTTCAAAAGATGTTGAAACTTACCTGACTGACGAATTTACCACTTTAATAGTTAATATTACACTCTCATGATTATTTGGAGATCGTGAGTTGCGGTCTGGTGTGACGTAGAACAACTTTTTTGTCCCCGTGGATTTTGATGGCAAATCAATGAAGGTTGAAAGGCCGAATACAAATGGAGAGAGAATAAAAAATAACGTTCTAAGAACCCGTTTGAATAAGAAAAGTTCGGCACTGTGAATAAGTAGAAAAGTTTGGGGGGAGGGGGCGTTTATTGTGTGTATAAGGCCGAGATCTTAGCAGATGACGATTGAATTTCTTTTTCATCATACTGTGACCATTAATATTATTATTATGAGTGTTGAAGATGCTTTGGACTGGTTTGTTACCAAGTTATACTAATATTTTATAAATTAAAAAGCGGAACATTCTTCGTAACTGTCTACAATATTTATTATGTTTGTAAAATACTTCCTTCTTTACTTTCATAATATTCCTAATATAAACGTCTTTCTATATTCCGACTGGTAGTGTTTATACATGATGTAATATACAAATACAAACTTACTGTTATAAATAATTAATTATTTATAATTCACATCTAAAGAACACAAATAAAAGTTTAATTACTGCTAACAGAATGCTTTATGCTTAATTAACATTAATTTTGACATATAATGTTAAATGTACTATTATTTTATTTTCAAAACTTATTGGTTATCAAGCACAGTGCAGGGTGTTCTAAATGATCCGTATTGAAAATTCCAAGTTGTAGGTACAAAGCATGGTTGTAATATTTTACAAATCACCTCCGTGCTCTATCCCTACAACCGTGATTTCTCAGAAACCGCATCCGACGAAAAGGAAATTCAACAAGAAGAGACCTACGACTGAAAAGTGCCTTTCTGTCGTCGTGTTATGCAAATGAACCATTTTTGAAAGCGAAAATCAATGGAAGCTTCGTCAAAACACATAACAAACATCTTTCTTTATTCAATAAATAATCACTGATATAAAATAATTGTTATACTTGGATTTGCCTTTTGTTAACCATTATTTTGTAACATCATATCCAAATGTATACATCTATTGTTAGGCGCAAAAATGATCACAATACGCATTCACACAAATAAATACATTCACATATATACATTGGATTCATTCTATTTAGTAGATGGATTACTCAATATTCCTCCATCGACCTGCATAGGATAACAAACTAATCTGATTGAGGTTGATGGGGTACTTTTATAAATGCTTTGGACCTGTGCCATCTCAACTTCTGATCAAACAGGAGGCCGAGGAACCGCACCTTCTCCACTATGGGCCCTCCTCAGTCTGCAAAAGGGGACACACAACGTTTCGACGAAGTCCAGTTTCTTTGTCTCTCCCAGTCACAACGTTTATCACCGACTGCATACTACCGCCGACCTCCGCCAGATCCTTACCCGAATGGTAGAAGCAAAGGTCGTCGCCAAAGAGCATTCGTTTATCGGCCGGGGGACTCCGTCAGCGATATCATTCACCGCAACCAAGAAAAGGAGAACGCTCATCACCGAACCCTGAGGGATACCGTTATCTTGGACGTGATCTCTGGAGAGCACAGTTTCTAGCCTGACTCGAAACCTACGGTTCTCCAGTAAACCCTGGACGAACCGTCCCAATTTGCCTCTTAGACCGAAATTGTGACATTTCCGCAGTATCGCGTATCTCTACGTCGTATCATACTCCTTCTCAAGATCGAACAACACGGCCAGAGCTTATTCTATGTTCAAGAACGTGTCTAGAAGGTTGCTCGAGTAGACATGCATGATCAGTAGACATGCAGAGTGATGCTTACGGAATCCCGCCTGATATTGGCTGTAAAATCCCTTCATCTCTAGGAGTCAGGTCAAGCGATCGTTCATCATGGACTCCAGGACTTTGCCCAACGAAATCGGTCTGTAACTCGTAGCCAGATTTGGATTTTTACCCTCTTTAAGGATTGGTATGATGACCGCATCGATTTCATATCGATTATCAAGGTACCGAAAGCTTCAAATAGTTTCAATACCGTAATATCCATTGGGCGACAGCTCCGATCCCACAAAACCTGAATAATAGCTGGTCGACCACCTTTACATCACAATCAATATAGATCATCTATATGACATATGGCCATTATATATGGATCAATTTATATTCCTCTTTTAATGAAAAATAATAATGTGTGGTGTTTAGTGACTGTTAGTAAAAGATTATTCAGAGATCGTGAGATGCGGTCTTGTGTGACGTAGGTTTTAGAAAAACATTTTCTTTATCGTGCCAACGTTTCGACCTTTATTGAGATCATCTTCACGACCTGGGAATTATAAATATTGTTTAAATTTTACAAATACATGTAGGATGTGAAAAAAATTAAATGCTAGAACATTTTATATTCAATCAAAGTATTTGTACTCAGGGCCTGAAGATGTTCTCAATAAAGATCGAAACGTTGGCACGATAAAGAAAATGTTTTCTAAAGCCTACGTCACACCAGATCGCATCTCACGATCTCCTAATAAAAATACTAATGATGAAAGTTGATCATTAATTATATCGGAAAAAATTAATCAAAATTATATACTTACTTTGACCGTTAGTCCATCTGTATGGCACAACCGATAGCTAATCTTTAAAACAAATAACAATTCAAAGATTGAGTTGAAAAACATTCACATTATACTAACCTGCCATGTAATTGTGGAAAATGGCAAATCGCCTTGATTTCCGAGCATTTACAAGGAAGCGGTTGGCTGATAAGCATTTCACCAAGGTGGGAAAATATTAAGCAATTCTCAGCAGTGATTTACTTAAAATGTTCCCTCCTCAATAAAATGTTGGCATGACGGTTGCATAAATGTAAGACACACTAGCCTGAAACGAATTAAAGTCAATTTATCCGTTATGTTTGTTCGCCGAAATTGTCAAAACAGAGAGAGCGAGAGAGAAATGGGGGAGAGAAACAGACAGAGACAAACAAAAACATTACCAGCCTCAAGAATTGTACAAGTTGGGTTTTAAATACATTTCAATCGTTTATGGTTAATTTTTTTTAATACTTTTAACATTACATTTACATAAAATGTCAAAATTACTCAGAATTAGTGAAATATCGACTTGGGGTTCATTTATCAACGTGTAATTCAAATGTGATAGAAAAGTTCTACCTGAACAGTTTGTGATAAACAAAATACAGGTCAGATGAACATTCATGCAGTCTAAGTGAGAAATGACGTAAGATCAAGGCTGAGCCACATATTAGCCACAATCTGTTGCTCACCCTTGAACTGACGAATATTCCTTTTCACATCGATCGTGTTTTCTGTTGCTAAAACTACGATTTGGTCGACTCTCCTGTCTGCCTATTAAACCGAAACGTGATATATTTTACAGTAAACTCCATAGAACATTTTCAAATTAACAATTGCAGCGGTACTCACACATTTCCTCATCACGCACTCACAATGTGCGCGCACAATCAACATATCCCACATATGAAGAAGGATATGTGCGGTGTCATTATGATTTACATAAAAAACTGATTTCTTCCCAGAACGAACGCTCCTGAACACAAGGTAATTAACCAAAATTTACTAAGTACTTAATTTTTGTATATGTAAGGACGAAATACATTTTAAATTAGAAAAAACAAGGTAAAATCTCTACATGTTAAGCTACTAAATACTTCACCTTGTTAAAATTTATGAAAAACTTTCAATAATAAAATTTATCCCCCAGTTCGATAAGAAACTCCGCACATTTGTAGCCAGGAAGCAAGACAATAGGCAATGGGAATGGTTGAAATTCCACCGTTCATCACAAATTATTAAAATTATTAAATTAAAAAATTAAATTAAAAACAAAATTATTAAATGAAACATTTATTCAGATCTGATACAAACCAAACGTCGCAAAACAGCGAGAGTCCAAACTTAATTCATTTTTGTTATACTTTGAAGATTATTAAGCAGCCTTAAAACCGGCTTTTCGTGAAATAAGGGATTTTTAGAGATTAAAACATATTCCGTTAATATTTATGTTTACCTTTACCCATGGAGGACGTTATTATCTTTCGCCTTGAACATTTTTCTCTAAAATTATTAGATACAGTAAAATAATTATATTAAAACGAACTAACGTTTATGTGATAATATATTGCAAATCATTGAAAATTTGATCATATATCAGTTTTTGTAATGATGCAAGCTCTGAGCTGTGTCACCAAGTTCATTAATTAATGATTCAGATTCCTTTCAGAGGAAACTTGGTCAGGCGTTTTACGCCTAATTAACTGTCTAACGCCCATCTAAACTGGTAAATTCCTCACAATCAGATTTTAATTGCTTCTGGCTAAAACAATGTATCGGAATCATCATCCAATCCAATCGGAATCCAATTTATATATTTTGAAAAAATTAAGTACCTTGACTCTTAGTAGAAAAACAGTTAAATAAATCATGTAATTTTCAGGCATCGCTCAGATGATAGTTTTGGTTGATCAAAGCTTTCTTCACATTCAAAAGTTGTAACCAAGTACTAGGCTCCATTCCCAAGAATATTTCTATTTGATTTGTAACTCTTCTTTGCCTGAAAGCTGCCTGGGAGGTACGTGCTGTAAGAGATGTAAAAAACTATACTGTAAAGTGAAACGTTTTCCTATATATATATATTGCAAATGTCATTGCAGTACGTTTTTCACCCGGTCACAGCACTAACACTAATGCCAAAGCTGTAACCGGAGGACACATGCTGGCACTCAGTGTAGGGAGATAAAGGGGTAAAGAGGTGTGGATGGCATGGTCGATTAAGTCGGCGTGGCTGGTTTTCGGGATGGGAATTTGCAGAGAGGTGATGTGAAATGTTTGGATTCGGTAATGGATCAGTTCGTTGACAAATAGAATGGTGAGGTCGTTATGGATGGTGAGGACAAAGGAGCTTTGACGGTTTTGCTGAGGACTTTTGGATTGGATGCGTTGAACCCCTCAATTCCACTCTGTTTCTCCGAATTGGAAGCAGTAAAATATTGTAAAACTAGTTTAGTGTTCACGGTCAACACGAATTTCGTTCCTAGAAGTGTTCGTAAATAACTAGACCACTGTCTAAGTCTTCTATTATGTTGGTATTCGCTTAAGTCCTGTGTTTTTGGATCATCTAAATATGGTCCTAAGTTTCTTATTTGATTCGAAGTCAACACCCTTTCTTTCCTTTGCTTTGTTTTATGTTTCGGTTATGCATTTCCGGGCCGTTTTCCCTTCTCCCCTCTTCATAGATACATTAATTAACAATTAAACTCTATTTTCATTACAATACCAGCAACAACTGATAATGCCCTTTAGGGAGTTCACATAAAACTCGAACTTTTTGTCTTTTCACATCGTTACCGGTGAGGTGTAGGGCTGTATTTTTTTAATACACATGCACTGAGTACATTTTCCATCTCTCAGTTTTGCCCTCCGCTTTTTACCCCAGACTTTGATATGCAGACAGGGTTCTTGGATATTGGGGTAGCTTGGATAGGAATCGAGTTAGGTGAGAATATTGAGATATCGTCCGCGAAATTGTAGTGATCATATTTGGTGTGCAGTTTGGTCAGAGTAAATGGACTAAAGGATGGGACCAAGAATGCTCCCGTGTAGAACGCCGACTTGTATTGACTGATTTCCGAGAGCATCGTGACTTCGATCAACTCAGACATCAACGCCCCATCTCAACCTACAACTTTTCGAATTTTCACTCCTTTTTGCCATTTTTCAATTTGAAAATTCGAAAGGTTGAAGGTTGAGATAGGGAGTTGGTGTTCGAGTGGATAAAAGTGACGATAGCTCAAGTGGTAGAGCCGCGGCGCATATTATCCGAAGGTCGTGGGTTCGAATCCCGCTCGTGGCACTAACTTTTTCATTTCAACCAGAACCTTACATAAAAAAATTATCTACTACATTCAACGTGACATATTAAAAAAATTGTTCGCCAACTAACGCTTAAAAAGCATAAAAAGTCAGTTAATTTACTACATGGATTGATTTACTATTAATAAAACGATTAAAATAATTACATTATCAACTGTCCAAAAAGTTTAAAAGTTAATTGTTTCAGATTGTTAGAACAGATTTCGTTCTACAGGAATGTTTAGAAAACAAAAAGAATGTAAAATATAAAATAGTAGCGAATATTGGCTTTCCTTGTTTGGCCATAATTTTCAATTGGAGAGTGGTTCGATTAGTTTTAACACGGACATTAATTTATTAGTTCTCTCAATTAATTAATCTTTTTATGTAAGGATTTGGTTGAAATGAAAAAGCTAGTGCCACGAGCGGGATTCTAACCAACGACCTTTGGTTAAATACGCCGCTGCTCTATCACTTGAGCTCTCGTAAATGTCACTAGTTTCGATTTCTCCGCACTCAAGTAGTAGAGCAGCGGATTTAGCCGAAGGTCGTAGGTTCGAATCCCGCTCGTGGCACTAGCTTTTTCAAACAAAACCTTACATAAAAAAATTAATTAATCGAAAAAAGTAATTTGTTCAATAGATCACTAAATATAAGGGATTAATTTATTAGTTTTAAAATTAGTTTAAATCTTATACTTTTAAATGTAACGTCGCCTCATTATTTTAACATCCACTATATTTCGTAAATAATCAAAGTAATTTACAAAAAAAAAAATTCTAAACATTCAACAAATTTATCCACTTTTAGCATACCAGGTTGGTAAATTATATGTTGTTTTTTGAGACTATTAACTTCCGTTATTTTATTCATCCTTCAACTTATTAAAAAAACAAGAGCAATTCCTGAGAGAACATCCACGTTTGCGTTGAGGGACAATTGCTTTTGAAAAATCATTAATAGAAATAGATGTTGAATATTTGGGATTGGTTTTGTGAAGTCACAGGACTTGATTTTCAACCCGTGTGTCGACTCGATGTTTAAATTCGAGTCGTCTTTCAAAAGGAGAGATTAGAGTTTACTCGTTTACTCATCAAACAATTAATCCTTCAGTTGTTTATCAAAGGATTTCATTACAAACTAATGGCCGCTTCAGCTTAAATAACATGAAATCGCCCAATATTATCTTCAATATTACGTGCATTAAATGAAAAACACTATTTTTATTCATTGAAAAATAAAACCCAAAGTTTGCTGGTTACAATCTTACAAAAATATATTTTATTATTTAAATTTATTCATTCATTTTAACTTATTAAATAAATCTATTATATTTAGTGGTCTATTGGCCAAATTACTTCTTTCAATTAATTAATCTTTTTATGTTAGGTATTGGTCGAAATGAAAAAGTTAGTGTCATGAGGGAGATTCGAACCCACGACCTTCGGCTAAATACGCCGCTGCTCTACCACTTGAGCTATCGTGACTTCGATCCCCTCGGACATTAACTCTCCATCAGAATATTTAACCTTTTGAATTTTTCCTCCTTTTTGCCATTTTTCAAAATTCGACCTAAACTTTAAATAAAAAGATTAATTTACTAAATAAATATGTATTAAATAAAAGTGTTCAAGAATTATATGCAATTTTTAACATAAATTACAATAAACTTTGAAATTGATATGTAGATAACTTTGTCTTTTCCTTTTTAAGCTTCTTACATTTCGTAGTGGGACAAAAATGTGAGTGGCACTCTCAACACGACACGTAAGAATGGCACAATTACACAGAAGACAAACACTTTGAGCCCTGAAGATGATCTCAATAAAGATCGAAACGTTGGCGCGATAAAGAAAATTTTTTCTGAAACCTACATCACACCAAACAGCATCTCACGATTTCAGAATAATTAATGAGTAAAAAAATTTAAAAAATTAAAAATTAAAAAAAATGGCTGCCCCCTTAACGGAGTGTTTCCACTTCTGGCACAAATCACGTCCGTTAAAGGCCTTTGCAACCACTGGAAAAGATTGGTGGTAAAGTTCTTTTTTACTTACTTTATGTAAGGTATTGGTTGATATAAAAAAGCCGGTGTCACGGGCGGGATTCGAACCCACGACCTTCGGCTAAATACGCCGCTTCTCTACCACTACTTCGATCCACTGGAATATCAACTTCCCATCTCAACGCGACCCTTCGAATTTTCCCTCCTTTTTTGCCATTTTTCAAATGTCGTGTGATCTATTCGATTCTCGGCGACAAATGATAGGCACGGAGAGCTTTAGTGAAGATATACTTCATTTTACTTATTAAATCCATTAGATTTCGTGGCCCGAATGACCAAATAACTTTTTTCGATTAATTAATTTTTACGTAAGGTAAATGTGAATCTAATAAATTTAATAAGTACAATAAAGTGTATCTTCACTAAAGCCCTCCGTGGCCATTTCTTTTGTCGCCGAGAATCGAATAGATTACACGACATTTGAAAAATGGCAAAAAGGAGGGAAAATTCAAAATGTGGGGTTGAGATGGGAAATTGGTGTCCGAGTGGATCGAAGACATGATCAATAGATCAAGTGGTACAACAGCGGCATATTTAGCCCAAGGTTGTGAGTTCGTATCCCGCTCGTGACACTGGCTTTTTTATCTCAAACAATACTACGTCACTAGGTTCGATTTCTCAGCACTCATGACGATCCTTCGAGATATGAATAGAGTTGGAAAGGGACTTTTGGAGTGGGCCTGTTTGTATCTTTCTCCGGCCAATACTTAAAAATGCCAAAAGAAATAAGTTTAATTTTTAAAAACACAAAATCAAATACAAATGTGAGATATAAAAATAATTTCGAAATATAAACAAAATTGTTTACGTTTCAACTTGCACACATGTTTTTATTGCCACATCAGTAACCAAAAGCAGCTGAAACCAAATTAACCAAGATGGGTCAATGCAAATAACTATATATAAAGCACCACCACATTTAAAACGTTTTTAGTTACCTTGTTTTAAGATGAGTTCTGTATGAAAAACCGACTTTTTTGCTAGAAACCTTGCCTACCTAGGTACAAATATAAAGGGTAATTATTTTTATTGTGTTAAGTAAAGTAGAAATAGTATTGAAATACCAATAAATTAAAAAAATTATTCTGAAATATATCTGTCGACGACGGACCCCAAATTCGTTCGTTACCGTTATTTCAGTCTGTCTATCTTTTCTGTGACAGACCCATTACTGAAGATGGCCAAATTGTGAAACACATCTGACAGACCGACCCAGCGACGATATCCAGACCAGAATGAACGTTATGACCAAACTATGATTTAAAAGAAGCTACCGTTTGTCGAACAGTATATATTTACTAATTAACTAAATAAAGGAATTATCCGATTGACTTATTTCAGCCAGATGGATTCAAAAATTGGTAAAAAAAAGATAGTTTAATACAAATGTACATAAACTTCGCTTCCTTTGGTTTTACTATTATCAAAAACTGAAATCGTAGGTTGAAATAAAATTCCCAGATTTGGCAGCAGAAAGTAGCTGGTGCTTCCAAAATGGGCTGATCCTGCTCACTTTGAAGGTACTCACTAGCCATTTACGGCTTCACGTTTTAGCCAAATGATATTTTTTCACGAAATACGTTAATATGCCACTGTCAATTGAATAAAAATAAATAATTAAAAATGAATAAAAACTATCTACTCCATTTATTGTCGTTGTTATTGGTATGGTATGGTATGGTATGGTAGAAAAGGATACTAGGAAGCGGGGTTTGNCTAATGTTTGGGTAGCTACTTTTTGTTGAGCTTTGTTCCACCAGATTAGTCGTTGTTATTAGTAAATCACCAACCCTTAATGATATCAATAGTTATTTCTAAACTATTTGAGCAAGTTCACTATTTTTCGTGGTCCGCTTGGCCAATTAATACCATACAATTAATTAAGGTTTTACGTTCTGATAAAAAAGTAATGAAGTCACGATAGCTCAAGTGGGTAGAGTAGC
Organism: Cimex lectularius; assembly: GCF_000648675.2. NCBI lineage: Eukaryota > Metazoa > Arthropoda > Insecta > Hemiptera > Cimicidae > Cimex > Cimex lectularius. The sequence goes on along the minus strand of NW_019392659.1, from coordinate 801,198 downwards.
GGCGTATCAAGCCGGGTTCGAATCCCGCTCGTGACACTGACTTTTTTTATCTCAAATTAAAACCTTAATTAATTGTATTTGAGCAAGTCTAATACATTTATTATTTGACAATAATTTACATATTGGAGAATCTCATGCTTGTTATGTTGTGAGGTGGTCTGCGGGGTGATGAACCGGTAATTTGATCCTTACCGATCAAAGTGGTCTGCCTATTCAGTTGGTTTACCAGATATTCAGCATTTCACAATCTTCCGTGTTTCCGCGTAATTCTGGTTCAAATTAACGATAGTGCACGTTTAGACGAAACAAAACACCATCAAATGAAAAGGAAAGGAACGACAAGCACTACTGACCGGAACAAAAACAAACTTAATTCACCAAAGGCAAAAAAATCGACACGCATCCCCTCACGACCAAAAACAGAAATGACTGCACAAAAATCACACAGACCCAACACTGAAGGTATGGTGAAATCTGTCAGTCCAACACTACGAAAATGACCAAAGTGAGCGGTAAGGTTCAGATTTAGATCGATATTATATAAAATTATTTACGTTTTCGTAGTCAATTGACCAAGTTAGATCTTTCAATCAATTAATTATTCTTTCTAAGGTCTTTGTTGAAATAAAAAAGTCAGTGTCAAGAGCGGGATTCGAACCCACGACCTTCAGCTAAACACGCCGCTACTCTACCACTTGATCTATCGTAAATGTCACTAGTTTAGATTTCTCAGCACTCAAGTATTCCTTATATAACTTATCTCCTAAACCTTATCAACGACTGAAGAGGACCAAGACATTTTAAAAATCTAAAATTTATGCGGATGACTCAAGTAACGAGTAGATTTAAATTTTTTTTTTTTATTATTATATTCATTAGCGTGTAAAGGTAATACATCGTCGCGTTTGACTAATTTTGATAAATAAATTGTAACAAAAAAAAGCATGAACATGGAAACAAACCATACTCATGTTAATAAACAATAAATTCATAACCGTGATAGATTTATTCAGTAGAGTCAAAATTTCGTGGAAATTACAATAATTGCTCAACGGGTAAAAGCTGAAGTGAATAATGATTCAACCTGAACTCGTGCGGACGTTAATTCGTTTCCCGAGATGAAATAATTATGTTTACAAAGCCGTTTAAAAGCTCGATTATGGAAAAATTTATCTTCATCCAGATGAATCACTTCGCCTTTTTATCTCCTGGGACGGAATTTGTCTAGGCAATGAGAAAATATAAATATATAATTCAGTAAACAAACTCGAGTCGGCTATAAACGTAAACAATCAAAAATCAACAGAAACATGCGATAGCAAGCAGGAAATTAGTCATGCCTGTTGCATAGATTTTCTAAGAATACAAATTGCTGCAAAAGGGTAAACGTTTATATAAAACATAAATATCTCATGCTGTAATCATATGATACTAAAATATTATAAGAAATCAAACTTTATTTTATATGATTTTTTAAGCCAAGAGAGCTCCATACAGCCATACACCTTTTTTTCAATTTATTTTTTAATTTGGTTTAAATATTTTTAAAAGTTTAAAAGGTAGAAAAGCGTTAGTTCAAATATTTGTACGTTTTTCTAATATTTCACAAGAATAAACTAATATCATAATTTTCAATGAGCATTTAAGGTTTCTTAACTAAAAATATTTCTCAACTAACAGAAAACGTGCTGAATAGTTTTTCACTTGTAATAAAATAGGAAGCAAATAAACGTGCACTGAATAATGAAAAGAATGGGTAGACGTGATTGTGTCTTAAATAATGCTTTCTCCAGTGGTATTATTAAATTTTCAAAACAATCAAAAAGTCTGGGACGGCAAAGCCGAAAAGGCAAACATTATTACAAAAGTAATACCAAACTTTTTAGCGAATTGACATAATTTCATCGTTTACATTTTCTTTCTATACGTAGAATTTCCAACAACTTAATTTATTTTTTATATTACATTAAAAAAAGAGTTAGTGTTGGGAAAAAGTGATGACGGAAGTCGAATTTGATATGGCCGACCGGAAAACATCCTTGTGCAAACTTCTTTCAATTAATTAATCTTTATGTACGGTATTTGTTGAGATAAAAAAGCCAGTGTCACGAGCGGGATTCGAACTCACGACCTTCGGCTAAATACGCCGCTGCTTTACCACCTAGCTATCGTGACTTCCATCCACTCGGACACCAACTTCCCATCTCAACCCGACTTCGAATTTTCCCTCCTTTTTGCCATTTTTCAATTGCGCAAGTGGCGTATTTAGCCGAAGGTGGTGGGTTCGAACCCCGCTCGTGACACCGTTTTTTTTATATCAACCAATATCTTACATAAAGCTTAATTAATTGAAAGAAGTTATTTGGTCATTCGAACCATGAAATCTAATTGACTAGTACAAACTCTTTTTTCTCTTATACACATATTTTCTTCATTTTGTTTATATATATCATTATAATTACATTAAAAGCCTCCCGTCAACCCCTACAATTTATATACAAAAGGTGGCTTTTGTGAGTTTAAACAGTCTCCTCACATTCAAGAAAATAAAGCTAGATCTAAGGAGGAGGCAGCATAAAATTTTGGAAATATTTAAGATAAAAAAGATGGCTATGACAGTACCTGATAAAATTAAAGAAAACTCAATTTTCGCAGACCCTTCCAAGGGGACTTGGATAGTAGAGACCTCTGAAAGTATACTCCCAAGTTGTCCCTCCTATGGTACACAGATGGATCGAAATGGTCTGGGAGTAGCTGTGGAGGTAAAAGGCTCAAACTGTACCCAAGCAAATTACCTTGTACTGACCCCAACAATTTTCCGAGTTTAGGCTATGCAATACAACTCTGTGCATAGGAATAAATACAGAAAAGTATGAAAGGTGCACAGATTTACCTTCTCTCAGACAGCTAGACAGCCATGAAGTGACAAAGAGCGTATTATTTCAACTCCAAATTGGTATGGGAGTGAGTGCCCAAATTGCCTAACGACTCTTGGAAACAAAACAGAAAAGTTAAATTGGGTTGCCAAATGTGAAGGCATATAAGAAAATAAAGGCTGACCAACTAGCCCAAAACGGCACCCAACTGGCCCACTCACCCGTGGGACCAGAAACAATACTAGGTGTGCCGAACTGTGTGCTTAATTTGGAAACGGATATATGGGTGATAAAGAAAAAGGTAGGCGAAGGAACTCTCATCAAGCAGGACTTGAGAAAAAACATAAAAACTATAATAACTGTCCTTTCAACTATAACTTAAGGAAGATGTGCAAAGCAGAGACAGAAACATGCCGACCCGGTCAGAAGGAACCTGAGACATCGGCAATTATCATTTCTCCTTTATGAATATGAAGGGTAAACCGGTTGCAGTACAGCCTCATCGGCAAGGCCATTTTCACACGAAAAAAGGTGGGCGAAGAGGCACCGAGTAGAAAAAAGCGCACCTTCCAAAAGATGGTTAATTTATAAGAGTGCCACAATAGATATCTAGATCGAAGTGGAAGAAAGGAAAATTTAAAATCCTTAATCAACCCCCCCAAACCTCGAAAAAAAATTAGTACAAAACCAATGTTTGGCAATGTGTTCGCTATAAGATTGAACGAAATAATTGGTTGTACGAAAACTGTAAATCGAGTAGAATGCCTTAAAAATTTATTTTCTAGCTCGAGAAGAGAATTTTTTATTGTTTTAAAACGTATGTTAAATTGTCTACATAATCCGAAATCTGATGAACTCTTTCAGTACAATTGATGCCCATTGTGCTGGCGAAAACGTTTACAATTTAAACAGTCGAAGGTTTTTGAAGAATTTCAACCATATGTTAAAACCTCCAAGACTGGCGAATTTCACGAAAACTGCGACATCTAATAAAATTTTGAAAGGTATGCTTGGTAAGATTTGTAGATTATTTTATGTTTTTTTTTCGATGGTTGGCAACAGCAGAGGTTGTATCAACCCTCGGGGAGCCGGTGTTTTTGAAAAAAAGCCCATTTGTATGTCGAGCTCGAATGCAGGGCCGCTGGATTCGAACCAGGGACCTTTACCTTACAGTGCTGAGCGCCGTGTCAACGCCTAAACCGTTGCGGCCACCGACGCCCCCATTATATTATGTTATATTGTATACTACATCAAACTTCCCAAAAAACGTTTATTCAGAGAAAATAAGGTTTTAAACGACGGAACAGATTTAATTCGTAATTTTGACAGAATTGATTTATTAAATATAAACCTGAATACTGAGGATTAAAATTAACTAATGATTGTCATGAATAATGAAATAAAACTCAGGTGTTTTGATGATGACAAATTGTTTCTTTATCCGGAAAATGGTTGATTTTTAGACTTTCTGTCCTACCACAATAAAAATGTACAATGTCAACGGAGCCAAAAAATCCGCGAAAATTGTTAAATTCTGATATTACAGTGAAAGAAATGAGGAGACGAAATAAACATTTGATTGGATTGATCGGAGACTTGGGGAATTGCAATTTTTGTCTGATCCCCACACTTCTATGGACCCACTGAGACCTAGCAACAACAAATGGAACAATACCGCAGGCATGAGTAATAAAAACAGAGAAGCACGATAGGATCTACTCAGGTCGACTTGAAGTGGCCTCTTTTATCCCTATCCCCACACTTCACAACCGTACGCCCAAGATTATGAGGTCTTATGATTGTCTTGTAAATTAAAAGTATGTTTTCAATGTCTAATTTTGTCGATGTATCCATTAGCAAATGTATGCGTTGAAATGTAAAAGTGTATGGGAATATCTGTAGTGTATATTGAAAATAGAAATGGGCCAAATATGCAATGCTTACCAGAGAAACACCCGTTCTAACACGTAGTTAAAAATTCAGTTCTCTGACGGACTCAATCTGTCCCCTTCAGGCCAGTTTTGCGTCAAAAAAGACATCGAAGCAATGCTGTTTTTTTTTCAACAAAAGAAGCGATATTATCACCAACACGCTGCTGCTGACATGTCGAGAGAAATGAGAGCAGTCCAGTCAGATGAAAGGAAATAATATTAGAATTTTCAATTATGAGAAATAAACTTCGGAGAAGGTTTTTTTTAATTTTGGCAATGATGGGTAGGAGACTAATGAGCTGATATGAACTAGAAATATCAGCAGGTTTAATTAGCTCATGAATCATTTTGACTATTGAGAACTTCCACTGAAATGGAAAATCCTGAGTACAGCGTCGTATAGATACGTTAAGTAAGGGAAGTTTTCAAAAAAATTTGTTATAATTAATCATATCCTGGAGGTTAACTCTGATGGAGTAAATGCTTTAGGATGAGGAGAAAGTTGGAAGGGATATTCAAATCCTGTTCAATTTTATGCCAGTGAGTTCCATCAAGTCATAATGCGGATGGATTATTTTTGAAAGATACTCTGAAAACAATTTATTTATGTCGGAATCGATTTAGCCCAAGGGTTATCACTACTGATAGGGGGAGTGTGATCGTTATATTGCAGGATCCTAGGAGTACAACGATTTGTTATTAAGTGAAGTAGTTTACTGTTTGTACTTTGCAGCTTTAAGTTTGACCAGTTCTTATTTATGTTTTCAGGTAGTTGTTTCATCAGTCATAAACATAAGAATGTGTTTAGCTTTCAGACTGCCCTTCTGGCCCTTCCCTTTTCAGTTAGAAGTAGCCAAATACGGGAAGGCGGAGTACACTTAAAATTGACAGATTTGAATCAACTTCTTTTTGTATTTCGTAGTCCAATTGACCAAATAACTTCTTTCAATTAATAAATCTTTGTCGCCGAGAATCGAATCCTGATTACATGACATTTGAAAAATGGCAAAAAAAAAGAGGGAAAATTCGAAAGGTGAGGTTGAGATGGGAAGTTAGTGTCCGAGTGGATCGAAGTCACGATTGCTCAATTGGTAGAGTAGCGGCGTATTTAGTCGAAGGTCGTGGGTTCGAATCCCGCTCGTGATACTGATTTTTTTATTTCAACCTCTACCTTACATAAAGATTAAATGACTGAAAGAATTTATTTGGTCAATTGGACTACAAAATACAATGGATTGTGTGCAATGTACAATTTATGTTGTATAGTTTGTAATCTTACTTCTGCGTGGTTTTTGTTTATTTCTATAGACTTTATTTAAAACAGGTTATTATCAATATAAATAATGGAAAGAACGTTGGACAAAAGTGTTTTGTTGTTGTTTATTTTTAAAAAGGTTGAGTTAAAAAGATGTATTAACGTGTTGACAGTTTCAAAATGTTCAATATTTAATTCTTTGTGCTTTTAACGTTGAACAAAATTCATTAAAGCATGGTCAATGATGAGTCAAAGAAAGGAAGGATGTTAGCTCAGTTCGCTGCATCAACGTTGAAAATTTTCCAAATTCTGACTCTGCAGTAATCTCCGGGTAACCGCATGAATTAACAATTACACGAAAAGTACGGCCTAGTCAGAGTTTGCTCTTTAATTTACAGAAATTACGGATGGGTGTCAAATGTCCTGACCTCCGTGTTTCAGGTCTCTCAGCAGTCAAAGTAGAACTTTAATAATAAATACTTTCAACCACACTTTTGTCATCGTGCTGTTTAATTTCTATTTTACCATTACTGATGTCTGAATATTGTAAAATTACCAAATAGTTTATGATGTATGATAACAAGCATTATGAACATATGTAATAATGGTGAGAAGTAAAAAGTACAAATTTCTTACAATTCACTGTTTATGAGGACAGACCATGTTTTTCATATAAGCTTTACATGTTAAACTTCACAATTTTTCGTGTGGTTTAAATAAGTTATTGCGTTAGCAAAATTTATTTGAAAATTAGTGATTATGCTTTAAAAATGTGCTTTTTTAGTCTTAAACATTAAAATAAATTTGTTGTTTAACATTTGAATTATACAGCTGTGCAGACAAGTGGGATATAAAATATTTAGTTTTCATAAGACAAATACATATTGGAAAAGATTGACACAATTAATTTCATGGCGTGAAAAGTATAAAAAAAAAATATTGTGTGGATTTCATTTCATATTAACAACACGAAAAATATTAACACAACGAAATAATAGAACCGCAACGTAAAAATATTTGAACCAGATTTTAACAAATATATTTTAATGTAAAAGTTATATTATAGTTCAATTAATTAAAGTTTTTAGTTGAGAAAAAAGGTCAGTATCACGAGCGAGATTCGAACCTTAGTATTTATTTATTTAGAAATCGTGAGATGCGGTCTAGTGTGATTAGGTTTCAGAAAAACATTTCTTTATCGTGCCAACGTTTCGATCTTTATTGAGATCATCTTCAGGGATCAAAGTGTTTGTCTTCTGTGTAATTGTGCCATTCTTGCGTGTCGTGTCGAGAGTGCTTAGTTTTTATCTCAACTAAAAACCTTAATTAATGGAATGATATTAATTGGTCAAGCGGACCACGAAAAATAGTGAATTAATGAATTAAAATGAAGTATAATTTACTAAAGCTCTCCGTAGCCATTTCATTTGTCGCCAAGAATGAAATAGATTACTCGACATTTGCAAAATGGCAAAAAGGAGAGAAAATTCAACAGGTGGGGTTGAGATGGGAAGTTAGTGTCCGAGTGGATCGAAGTCATGATACCTCAAGTGGTAGAGTAGCGGCGAATCAAGCCGAAGGTCATGGGTTCGAATCCCGCCCGTGACACTGACTTTTTTATCTTATCTAAAAACCTTAATTAATTGAATGATATTAATTGGTCAAGCGGACCACGAAAAATAGTGGAGTTATATAATAGCTTTCAATTATGTTTTATGCATTTAAAACTAATTTCGGATTGAATGTTGTAATAATTGTTAATTGTATTAGTCACCTGTTTCTGAAGCAGGCAATTTAACTTAAAACGCAAACTTGGGCTTTGTGGTGATAAGGATTTAATTTTATTGATGATAGTGCCATGCGAACATATATGTGAACTTTGAACTATACTTTATCATATCTACATGGTCATGTAATGTCGAAAAATTTTACAAAATAAACTTTTGTCAAAATTATAATTAACCTACCCGTTAAAATGCTAAACTTTTTTTTCCAATAAGCAGTACAGAATGAACAACTTGAGCTCTTTTTGACGGATATAATTTAATTTTCTTTTTATTTCAAACACAAGGAAAGAAGAGGTTTCCATCAAGTCTTGCGAAAGTTACCCAAGCTTCTTTTTTAATGTGAATTTCATCCCACAACCTCACACCCCACATGAAAATTTTTCCATTTCAATTACATATATATTCAGTTTGTACAAGTAGTTCGTTTTACAAAAAAGTAATCCTCTCCATATAAATATCAATCTCTACTTTGAGACATTTTTATGTGCAAATTTACAATCAAATAATTAAATATTTCTATATTTGTAATTATAATAAAAACAATTATTCTAATTTTCTCTTTTATACAAATTTAATTATGATGTACTGATCTAGTCAGGTTCACCGTAATAGGCCTGACATTTTGCTGGCTTACTCATTATTCAAGAAAATTTCGCCTTTTCGCCATATTCAGTGAGGAACGGTGCCATTGAGTCAAACGGAAACCAGTGAAAATAAACAATGATTGACCAATTCAACATTTGTTCACCGACTCGCTTAACAACAACCACCACCAAATTTAAAACAAATGAGGTTTCAAAGACAATAAAAGTAACAATAAGACTAGTTTTGAAAAAAAAAACCGCAAGTCAAATTTTTAGTCTAGTTTCGAAAAGTCGCGAGATTTCTTCCTGTGGTCTTATTAACAAATAAAACAAAACAGTGGCAAATCAACCCACTTTACTAAAGTGGAATATACGCCATAACTTAAGAATGATCGGAAAGACATGACAAAAATTACAAGACGGGTCAAAGAACGTATTTAGGGGCAGAACAAAAATCAATCACCAACCCTTAACAATGCAGACAAACATGAAACTACCCAGCGTACAAAATAGACGAAAAATGAACAAAACTCGAAAATGAAAGACAGACTAAATCCACCAATGTACCGACCAACCAATATCACGCCGACACAAGTACCCCGACCCTGGACACCTTATGTGTGGCGATGTTTAGCAATTTACAGCCAGTATTGGTCAGAAATCACGTTCAAAAATAAGTAATAAAAGGATAAATGTTCTTGGACTTAGTAGATATGAACGGAAAAAGAGAGCACTAGGAAATGGTTGAACATTGGTGGACATCTTGTTAGTGGCATCCGATTTTTTGTTAATACTGCGCTCAGATATCTTCCAAAAACCTGTTGCTGTAGAAAATAAATTGTTCTTCATTTTGTAGATTTCTTAGCTTCTCCATAGTAAAAAAAGATTAATTATGCTTATAATTTCAAAGAGCCGGTTCTCCACTTGAATAAAGCCTAATCGCAATTAAAGGCTCGAAATGAAAATGGCTGGTAGCCTTTAATATTTCCTCCTATTACGCAAGCAATTTAACATTGTCTTTCAGCTTGATGAAACTCATATTTTTATCACACCTTACAAGCAAGTAGATTGCATGAGTATTTTTCAGTCATCGTTTTTCCCCTTGAAGAATGAAAATATCATCATCGTTCTTCATTGTAGAACGATTTTTTAAGAGGTCTACTGTTGTTATTTCCCCTTAGTCGTTTAAGATATTGAAAGTACACATCACAAGTACACACCCCTACTATATGTGGGACTATTGATTAAATATCGTTAATTATTTTTTTCAAAATTTTTCTCGTCCCCCCAACTTGTTAAAAAATATTTTACAAGCTTTATTTTAATATACAAATAATTGCTCTATTTTCTACACCATCGGTTCAATATTTATTTTACTGTTTAGGTTTTGTATGTGACTCAAATTTTAGCATGGAAACCGTTCGTAACCCAGAAGAGAGAAATTGCTGAAATTCAATTTGCCGAAACGCCTGAAAAACAACCAAGGGGAAAAAATCCCATTGGTGAAAGATCGACAATTGCCGGACAGCAATTTTCCCTTGTTACGTTTGTATGAAAATCATCACTATTGTTTTTTCAGTGTAAAAACAATTAACTATCAAATTGATAACATATATTGTTTAAATAATATAAATGCTATAATTGCTCATCGTTTGTTATCATAAATACATTTTGTTTTAAATACAATAGAAATAAAACCTACAGAAGGTATATCAGTTATTTATAAGAAAATAATATCATGTTTTCCTTATTACAGATTACCCATCCTGGATGGTGAACTAATTATAGTATAATTAATTATGCTATGTTTGGTAACATGCTGAAGTGATAGTCAGTATTAATTAATCCTTAATTGCGAATATATTGGTTTGTGAAGAGAGACAGAGAGAGAGAGAGAGAGAGAGAGAGAGAGAGAGATAACGAAGAGAGCCAGGGAGAAAATTATATAAGTAAGTGAAGTAAGTGAGAGACTGAGAGAGGGGAGCGAGATACAAAGGGAGAAATTGAGAAGAAGAAGAGAACCATGGGAGAAAAAGATGTAAGTAAGTGAGATGCTAAGAAGAGAGAGAGAAAAGAGAGAGACTCCCATGTAACAATATCGCATAAATTATAAAACATATTATATATTTATGTAGGGTTTCAATCTTCGTAGAGGTCATTAGACGGGTGAAAAATTACTAAATGCTGGGTTCACGAGCCTTGGGCACTTTGTAGTGCCATCATCAGGGCCTATTTTATTACAAATTCAAATAAATACAAAGCAACATACAATTACCAATTAATGTAATAAAATGGTGTGTATTCTCTCCCAAGGGTGAAGAAATGATTAATATGAAAACTATTGTACAAGTGTTTTGGGTTCAAGGCTATGGAGCACATGGCCAGCATAATATATTTTGACGGTAAAACAGACATCTACATAAAAATATAAGTAATTACTCTCACATAATATTGACCCTGCATCGTTCAAGGATAAAATGTCAGGGATGCGGACGACATAGTCCTGACTGCCAGGGGAAAATTCGAGGAAACTCTCTGTGATATAATCCAAGAGGGACTAAAAATCGCAGAAGAATGGTGTAAAACCGCTGACTTTGGAATCAACCCTAATAAAACAACTATAGTCGCTTTTACACAGAAAAAGAAACTTGATCACATGAGGGAAATAACACTCAATAAGACCGTGATAATCAAAAAAGAAGTCAAATATCTTGGCATCACATTAGATAAAAAACTGACATTTAAGAAACACATCGGCTCTACCATCACCAAGGCGTCGCGAGCTCTGATGGTGTGCAGAAGAATAGCAGGAAGGAACTGGGGATGTAGACCGGAAACCCTGCTATGGATGTATACCATGATAGTAAGACCTTTACTTACATATAAACGTAAGATAAAACAGAACAAGTAACTAAAAGAAAAGAACTCACAAAAATACACAGACTTGCGTGCATCTGCATAAAGGGAGCAATGAGAACATGTCCTACAATTATCATGGAAAAAGTACTAGGATTAATTCCCCTACACCACATAATAATAAGGACAGCGCAGAAAACCATCATTAATTTTACCAAAGAGAAACCTCCAACAGGAATAAAACTAAAATGGAGAGATCGCAACGAACTATAGAAAGACGATACTCATGGCTGCAAGAGACGACATGAACAGGATATTTGAATTTAACCAAAACTTCAGAATAAATCTAGGTACCAAAAAAGAATGGGAAAGAGAAGGAAATAATTCTTTCAAGAATGGCACCATCCTTTGGTACACAGATGGATCTGGAACACAAGAAGGTACAGGGGCAGGAGTATATGGACCTGGAACCAAATACTCAAAACCCATGGGAAAATACACCATTATCTTCCAAGCTGAGATTCATGCAATCGAAAGATGTACCCAACTCAACCTAAGTAAAGGGTACAAAAACAAGAATATAGCTATCATGTCAGATAGCCAAGCAGCCATCAAAGCAGCTCAAATATCATTAGTTCAAGGATGGTGCTGAACTGCAAAACCAAACCAAACATATTAGGTACGCAGAATAAAGTCAGCCTCTGCTGGGTCCGAGGAAACATGAGAGTAGAAAGAAGGCAACGAGAAAGCGGACACCCTTGCAAGGAAAGCGGCTGCTACACCGCTGATAGGACCTGAAACCTTCTGTGGCATAGGAACCCACACTATTAACGAGTATCTCAGACAGAAGGACAAAAAGAAAATGAGGGAACTTTGGAATTCACTCATTGGACACAGACAATTCAAGAATTTCTAACCAATTTTGGAAGGAAAGAAATTACAAAATGTGTGAAGGGAAGCAGGAACAAACTGCGAATGCTAATACGATTCCTAACAGGACAGTGCAAGTTAAATGAACACTTAAAGAAAATTGGAATATTCCAAGATGGCACATGCAGATTCTGCAAAGAGACAGAAGAGACACCAACACATCTACTAAGAAACTGCGGAGCTACACTAGTCAGGAGGATATGTTTTGGGATATAATCAAGTTTCTTGATGAAATAGGACTCACCGAGGTGCTTTAGGCAGAGCACGGGGGATACAGTAGTTTTATTACCACTATTGCATAGCATTGTTTAAAGGGCGCAGTATACTATACCCCGAAACTACATCTATATCTACATCTCACATAATATTTATATTTGACATTAAAACCAATAGTTATTCAGATATCGTGTAATGCGGTCGGGTGTGATGTAGGTTTCAGAAAAACAATTTCTTTATGTCGTGTTGAGAGTGCGGACGACACGCAAGGATGGCACAATTACACAGAAGGCAAACACTTTGAGCCCTGAAGATGATCTCAATAAAAGATCGAAACGTTGGCACGATAAAGAAATTGTTTTTCTGAAACCTACATCACACCCGACCGCATCTCACGATATCTGAATAACTATCGATTAACGGTCACTAATCTCTACTCATTAAAACCAATAATTTACAGTAAAATCAAACAATACTTTGCTAAAAATCCATATAACTAAAGGTCCAACTATGTTTTTGTTTCTGTACAATTCTGTAAATAGCTGTAATTTAGTTTAAAAATATAAAAAAAGGAATTTTTGTAAATGCTCGTTGTGATCACAAAAGTACCTGAAAGAAATTGCTAGTCAGAAAAAAAATAGTTTACTGTAATGGTCTGGTTTCAATGTCAAATATAAATATTATGTGAGAGTAATTACTTATAATTTTATGTAGATGTCTGTTTCACAGTCAAAATGTATTATGTTGGCCATGTGCTCCATAGCCTTAAACCCAAATCACTTCTACAATATTTTTCACATTAATCGTTTCTTCATCCTTGGAAAAGTTTGTATACATTTTATTACATTACTTGTTAATAGTACTTTACTTTGTATTTATTTGAATTTGTAATAAAATAGTTTCTGATGATGGTACTATAAGGTGCCGAAAACTCGGTGAACCCAGCATTTGGTCTTTTTTCACCTGTCTAATGACCTCTACGTAGATTGGAACCCTACATACATTATCTGCCGATCGATCAACGAACATCACATCTTCACATTACATATTTATTATTAATATACGTTTTATAACAACTTAAGTTTTACTCTAACATACTCACAAACCGACAAATCAAATTATTACAATTAAAGCAAACGAAACATTTTGTAAAATGAATTTTTCTTCACTAGAGAATTGAATTAATTGCATTAATTTGTTTTATGTTATTCTAATTGTTACTATAAAAATAATCTACAAGGCGTTAAATTAACGTTAATTCCAACTTTTCCAATCATTTTTATAAAAATATGGCCTAAAATTAATTTTCATAAAGCTATTAAAATGTGAAAAATTGAATTAAAACATGTTAAATCTACGCATGCATTTATATAATTAAGTACTTAGTGTGATAATATTTATAAAAAATATAAAACAATACTTCCTTGGTTATACTGAATTGTGAAATGAGCGTGGCCTAGAATTTTATGAATTGTCCTCCGCACTTCTTTTAAGTGCGGTCTGGGCTATCCGTGACTTAAATAAGACCCCCACTTTACAATGGTCCTGGGTGGGATTTGAAACGACGGGGGCCAATCCTGTCTTCCGTCGGTTTTTGCTGTAATCAGCGTGACAAAATGAGATCAGAACGGAGCACCTAAGTCACATACAGGAGCGATCAATCCTCCACAACCTAGTTTGAAATTATCTGACATCTCAATATTCATGACTTATGTTTGGGTTCAAAACGATATAATTCACATTACTATTTGAACTTCAACTTGTATTAAAGACTTACCGATCGCGTTAAAGTTGAAGATTTACATAACTACAATCACACTAGGCTTGTGCGAAGTTGTAAAAGCAGTTTTGAAATGGCTGGGAGGCTTCAGATTCCAACGCAATTGCGGCTTTTATGCACACAAGCCCACCTGCAAACATTTACCACTTTCATCTAACTTTAATTTATACTGTACATAAGGACAAAAATGTTGTCAGAGATAATGTTTATAAATATATTTGAACATTTATAATCATTTCCGACCATTTCAAGTGACTTTGAACAAGAATAATTACTGTTTATAATTATTATTATGATAGGCTTTTGTTGGTTTAAAACGGTCAGTTTTCAGTATTACTGGCAATACAGTTACAATCCTTGGCAATGTTAGGACTGAGTCGGTCTTCAAGGAAATTGGAGATCACCTGTTAACAAAATGTAAATATGTCGATCTGTAGACATATTTAAGTTGTTTTGATAGTGTCCATCCTAATTTTGTGGATCTCGATAATAAGGTGATGGGTAGGAAATAAATTAGGGGTATTCACGAGCTTTGTGTTAACCCTGTTAACCCTGTTGAGGCGCTCTCAACGCGACACGCAAGAATGGCACAATTATACAGAAGACAAACACTTTGAGCTCTGAAGATGATCTCAATAAAGATCGAGACGTTGGCACGATAAAGAAAATGTTTTTCTGAAACCTACATCACACCAGACCGCATCTCACGATTTCTGAATAATTTTCGATTAATGGTCACTAATCACCACACACACCTGTAAACTCTGTTAGGTCCTGTTAAATCGAGAAAAATGATGACGTAGATTTGTAAGAATCGGCTACTTAACATTACTCGATCTACCAGGCCAGGGCCAATGTTAGATGTTAGGAGGAAAATGTAGTCACATTGCTATCCGTTAGGGCGTAGGTAACCAACATGGCAGCCATGCATTTAACAGCTGTTTTTTGTTTACACGTATTTTTATTCTTAAATACGCGTTATACTCTCATTCATAATAGATGCATCCCCTATCTTACAAAGTTGTAGGCTGTACGACGTTAGGATTCAAGTTAGGTATGTCGGCACGAATTGAAGCGTGTCGTTTGTTAGTACTTTTCGAGTGTATAGAAAGCATTTTGAATGAAAGAGGTGATTAATTTTCCCTTTTTATTAACTTCTGGCATCTTACAATTTTACACAAAAGAAAACCAAAACAAACAACAACAACCTTTCAAGGACTGTTATAGCTTTATTTTTGGTTCTACCAATCGCCACGCACAGCATTGCGGAAAAATTAACGTTTAATATGCTAAGAAAAGAAGGGGGCGTTCACGATCTTGGTGGACATTTCTCTATTCGAGTTAACACGGGTTATCATCTTACAAACATCGTGAATACTGCTATTATCTTTCCCACAATAGGCGTTTCGGTCTAACATAGACCATCTTCAGGGACTAAACAATAAAGCTGGGTAGTATTTAGTGACCGTTAATTAATGATTATGTGGAGATCATAAGATGCGGTCTGGTGTGACGTAGGTTTTAGAAAAACATTTTTTTATCGTGCCAACGTTTCAATCTTTATTGTGATCATCTTCATGATTCTAGAATGTTTCGATCGGTATTGAGATCATCAGCCCTGAAGATCTCCAAATTATCAACACAACTGGTATAAATCATATACTAATTATATACAGGAAATTACATAATTAAATTTGATGTAAACTATGTATTTACCAAAAAAAAGTAATACTAAGAGCTGCTTTTGTTGCATAGTTATAAGATGAAAAGTGGATGTCTGTACGACATGGAATTGGCGAGTTGTCTTTCAAGAATGGGTCATTTAGAATGAAACCTTTCTTTTTGAAGAATGCCAATACGGAAATTGAGTGTAGAAGGGTGAGCACAAAAATGAAAGTGGAAGGGCCATCGATTTCGGAGTCGGAATTGTAGGATCTGAAGGTTATCGGTCTATTGTTCGGGACTAGCGGTTAGTTGTTTGATCTGTTGGCAAGCCGGTCACGGAGCGGGGATTTCGGAAATTGAGTTTGTTCACTTAGTACGGAATCTGCGTTTTGTTTAATTGCTTTTCCAATTTCAAGTGTTCGTATCTGGTGGTTTTGGAGCATGGTACATCTTGGAGTATTTTAACATCTAATATGTAATCAAAAGAGTGGACGTTTTCAGCAAGGGTGAATTTATTATTTTTCCCGGTAATACCCTTGCTGTGTTCTAAAATACGTTGTCTGAATTTTCTGTAAGTGTAGCCGATGTAAACTGCTTCGCATGAACATGTTGACTGACAAATTCTTCTTCTATCCACAAGCTTAATTTTATCTTTCATCCGGTAACACACTTACCCGATGCAACGCTACCCGATCCTACCAGACGCAAATCCAAAGTCCTTTTTTCCATAAGGTTGTATTAACCCCGTGCATATGTACCCGATGCTATGCAACGCTACCCTACTCTATGCTCTGCGATCCCCACTGTCCAGATTTTCGTCGGGTAGCATCGAGTACAGTCGAAGACAAAAGAACCGGATACTCATATTTTTATTCAAACTTCATGTATTATTGTTGTTATATTAATTACAACAAACTTATTTTAATATAAACCAAATTAACCGAGATCAAAAATTAATGAGTTTTTATTTTTTTTTAAATAATTTTAATGGTTTGGTACTAAATGGATCAAAACACCGGAATACCATTTTTTGATATAATGAATTTAACTAACAATTTATTACACAGCTTTGCACATAAAATTTAACTTAAAATTTATGCCATGTTTTTGCTCACACAATTACACCATTTTCGTCGAGTAGCGTGAGAACATGACACATTAATTACAACATTCTTATTTTAATATAAGCCAAATTAAACGAGATCAAAAATTCATGAGTTTTTATAATTAAATGCAATCCTTAATTAATATTTTTAAACTAGCATTTTTGATCATTGGTTTTATATTTTTACGTCTTCAAATCAGTTCTACATAAGGTTAGAAGGTCGTTTAGTCTACGTGGGATTTTATAGTCTCGACTAGGTCTGGCCGTAAATCCGTGCGTGCTTTTTCCGAGAAAAAAAAAACTAAAAAACAATAAATTCTCGCCGGTATTTGAACTACCCGAAGCCGCTATGTTATATAACAAAGACGACAATTTTTAAGGCCTCGTTTGTCGGCGACCCCAGTTTGGGCTGTTTTGTTTAAACAATATAATTTTATATGATTTTTCATACCACCTTCCTAACCAACCCTACAGTTTGTTAAAATGAAATACACCAAGGAAATATTGTAATTTACAGTTTGAAACAACTTTTTTGAAATTTATTCCTTAAAAAATAAAATAGTAGATTCACTTGGCCATTGCGATTATTAAAACTGTACAGGGAATAATTGAAAAGGTGTTGACTGAGACAAAAATTGTTTTGGACAGTAATCATTATGATTTGAATCATTAAATACTCGTCGTATAAAAACAACTTTATTTCTTTTATATTTTATGGACAGAATTTTAATTACATAAATATGAAGTTAATTACATATGTATATTATTCCTTCGATATTCACTTCAATTACTATAAATTAAGGCTGAACTACGGGCCATCTCGAAAGCCTTAGCATGGCCAGAAGATATAAGGGGTATTCTCGATCTTTGTGTTAACCCTGTTAACAGGTCGAGAAAAATGATGACGTAGACTTGTAAGAATCGGCTAGTTAACATTGCTCGATCTAACAAATCAGGGCCGATGTTAGGTGTTAGGTCGAAAATGTAGTCACATTGCTATTCGTTAGGGCGTAGGTAACTAACATGGCAGTCATGAATTTAACAGCTGTTTTTTGTTTTCATGTATTTTTATTCTTTTTATTCTTAAATACGCGTTAATTAAATCAGACCAATACGTTTCTTTTGTTAATTTCTGACTTATCCTTACACTCTCAATTAGAATAGATACGTGCCATATCCTATAAAGTTGTAGGCTGTAATACGTTAGGATTCAAGCTAGGTTTGTTGGCACGAATTGACGCGTGTCAATTGTTAGTACTTTTCGAGGGCGTAGATAGTATTTTGAATGAAGTGAGTCGATTAATTTTCCTTTTTAATTAACTTCTGGTATCTTACAATTTGACACAAAACAAAACCAAAACAAACAACAACAAGCCTTCAAGGACTGTTATAAATTTACAATTAATTAAGGTTTTTAGTTGAGATGAAAAAAAGTTAATGGCACGAGAGGGATTCGAACCCACGACCTTCGGCTAGATACGCCGCTGCTCTATCACCTGAGCTATCGTGACCTCGATCCACTCGGACATCAACTCCCCATCTCAACCCCACCTTATGAGTTTTCCCTCCTTTTGCCATTTTTCAAATTTCGTAAAGTATTAATTGGTCAAGCGGACCACGAAAATAGTGAATTTAATGACTGTTACAACTTTATTTTTCGTTCTACAAATCGCCTCAAGCAGTATTGCGGAAAAATTAACGTTTAGTATGGTAAGTTCACGATCTTACTGGACATTTCTCTATTCGAGTTAACACGGGTTATCATCTTACAAACATCGTGAATAACCCTAATAAACAAAAATTGGGCTAAATAGTCACAATATGGGCAGACAATCAAGTTTCTTTGTTTTCAAACCCTCCGAAGCAATATTCGGATGGTCGAAAAAATAAGAATCAAGCTAGTGGCCTGGAACGTACGCCTCTTTGCGGAAAAATCGGGAATGAAGAGGATGATGCATTAGCTAAAGAAGTAGCAAATAGTTCAGAAGTAAGAACCTACCACCGTTTAGTTACGTACAGGGTAAGACGAGAGAGGATAGGTAGAAACTATAGGAAAACGATTCGACTGCAGTACTAAAGGAAGGCAGATTAAAAGGTTCTTTTCGACGGTAGCTGATCGTATGAAATAAGAATTCAAGCTAAATTATAAAGACACAAATGTACTGCCAGGTCATGGGAAAAATGTCAATGCAAAAAACCAACTGGACAAACATGGGATCACATACTAAACAATTGGTCGATATTCGAGAATCACCATTTGAGCACACGTCATAACTTCAGGGGAAACTGGCCACCATCATTGGACCGTCACATGAATAAATGCAAAATATACTCTTGTAAGTTTCTCGACTCCATCAACTTTAACTTAACATGACACATAGTGATATAGTGATACATAAAAACCAATAATGGTATTTAACTGAATGTACACATAATAATGTTTTGTATTTAGCAGTATGTAGTAATTTATTGGAGCATAAAATAAAGGAAAATTTAAAAATCAACATAGACAAGTAGTACAACAATGAACAAGCTAATTCATTCTTGCCATGATATGGATAAACTGTATACGTATAACCTAGTTGACTATCTCCGATATTGATGTGATTTGACTTGGATGTGGCCAGATATTGAAATAAGCTGGTAATTCTGTTATATTTGTGATGATTATGTAGATAATAATATGAGCGACCTCATGTAATTTAATATCGATTGATGGAATATCGGAAATGACGAACTCTGTACTGTGTCTGTACTCGCTGTAGTGCATATTTAATATTTACATTAAATCGTTGTCAGTATTATATTTACAATATAGTCAAATGAATACTATATCGTTTACCACTTATCTACATACTTGTTACCATTTTTGAGTCTCTCCCGAAAAATGGGAATAGCTGAAGAGGAGGCAGGCTGTTTGGAATATATTCCGTCAAATATATTCTTGTTTTAGTTGTCCCAGTTACATCTTCCATATTCATTTAAAAAAAATACATACATAAAAAACATTCAGAGACTTTTCAATACCTATTTACATGTTCCAGTAAAACCACGAACATGACTAAACTGATCGGGCAGATTTCATTATCAACGGCAGTTTGACAAACCCACAACAGATGACACGTTAATACTGAAACGTGACAGAATGGAGCAAATGAACGAAGCTATAGAATAGCGATAAGAGAACGACTTGAATGGTTGTTCGACCATCAATTTACAGAACGATTTGTATAGACAATAATTATTTTACTAACAGTAATAAAATAATAACTATAGAATTATTTCTAAACATAAACATTCTGAAAGACACATTAAAAGTATGTCTCGACTGTAAATCGTTCTTTAATCGGATTTGGCCTCGTTTTCAAAACGAGCTGAAGGATAATCATCTCAGCAGGCCTCCGCCCTGATTATGGCGAATTAAACTTCACAACCACCATGCATTTTTATTTTTATAAACCTATTTTCACAAACGAAACAACTTTTGGGATTTTTCAACTAACTCTTCCTGCACTGAGGCAAGGAAAAGGCAGGTTTGCATAAAAAATCATGTCATGTGAATATGTTGGATTTGAATATTTGATTTACATGATGACCATGGTCAGTTGATCAGTTCAACAAGAACACACATTTGGAACCAGTAAACCTTTCGACATCAGCATCAATACAAATTCTCACATTTTAAGTCAAACCACCTTCAAAAATTAATAAACTATAAGTCAAACTTCTTCTATTCATACCTTAGAATTACTAATTATTACTATTAATTATTAGTTAGGGATTGAATAATCTATAACAATATTGGCACAAAGGAAGGTACCGATATTAATTGAAAACAATGGCTTCTGATACTGTAGTTAAACGGTCGTTTAAACTAAGAGAACCTAAATGCGTAACTATGAACGAATAGATGACGGTAATATCATTGGGATAGTTATTAAAAACATCAAACACGTAATTTTGATTAAAAATAATGTACATCATTGTGGTGTTTTTATAGTTTCATCGTTGACCCGATAATAATGGTTTCAAAGTACCTCTCAAAAAAAATCAGCTGCTGTTCTTTTCTTCGAAAGATACCTCAGATAACGCCAACTATAACAATAAATAACTCAACTTAGTTTACTGCCTACGAGTTACATTTATTAAAAATTATAATTATAAGCAACACCTGGTTAGAATTAAATAATCCTGCTACTCTTCATCTTATTTGCACTGTTAGGTGCAATGCTTGGGGTGATGATCTCCCTGTATCGGACTCTCATATGTTCTAAATTGCATTATAGATGTAGTGCATAAAAAGTATAATTTATTTAAATAAAAATAATATTCCTGCATAAATATATCAGCTAGAATTCTACAAAATCAATCCACACTCTCCAAGTGGATTTTTTTTTTTTTTTTCTGATGGATCCGAAAACAGCTTGAACCACTTTCTGTAGATATTGCCCATATATGACATGATTTGATCAGAGTATTTTTCTTTTTACCTTTGACTACTGTATATCTAGCAGTTAAAAGTTTGGAAATCTCCTTAATTACCATTTGCCTAGAAATACTTTAATTGGTTGAATGGAAAAAAATGCATACATGCATCTGCATAGATTTCATTATTTTTTATTTTTTAAATAAGAATTAGTGGGTTATTTCTTATAAATTGCTAAATCGTTCTGTTAATTTCACTGAGTCAATCTTCAAGAAAATTTGAGACTGTAAAAGGCTTAAATATGTCAATCTGTACACATATTTAAGATTGACTTTTAAGTTTTGCCCTGATGATGTCCTTAAAATAGGTCAAAAGTTGTCAGTACCAACTGAATTTGTTTTCTTATTCAAGACCATTCAGAGTGTTCGACAAAGAAAAAGTGGTCGATATTTCTATTACTGAAAACAGAAACATGTTTTTTTATGCGCAATGGTAGAGGAGGTCAGACTTTTATGCGTAAACGTCACTTGTTGGCTTTTTTCATTCAACCTGATCCGCCAGTTTTCCGCACCAGTCCGCAGCAAAGTTTATAAGTAGTTGGATTATTTCTGCAGCTAGGATAGAATTGGAGTGTTGTCTGCATAGGTCATGAGTTGTGTGTTTGGATGTGTAAGTATGTGTGCATTGTAGTTTGTGTAGAGCATTGGGCCTCGAATACTTCTTTGTGGAACACCAACTTTGCTTGGCCTAATGGATGAAAAATCGGTGCCAATTCTCATGCTATACTTTCGATTTGAGTGTAAGGACTTGAGGATGAGATAGTAGGTGTTTAGGCACGTCTTTTTAGTATTTAAATGATGTATCTTGGGAGCGGTAAGGAAACAGTAGCAAGAGAGGCAAATTATTACCCTAAAATAAAATGTAATGAAAAAGAAGCAAAGTGTGGTTAATTTTTTTTCAACCCTAAATATTTATTATTTGAAAAAACTTCTGAACTATTGTTGGTCCTCCGGGCCGGATAATCATGTAGGCTACAGTACTGATTTTAGAAGTTTTTATAAACAATAAATATTTAGTGTTGAAAAGAGAATTCACAACACTTTGCTTCTTTTGAGTTACACAAGCTTGCATAGACTGTTTGCAGAAATAATTTTGTGTGCTGAGTACATGTACATTAAAGTGTGAATAGCCAGATTAAAGCTGAGTTCCATCCCCATTGTGAATTATACTCAAATAATGTAAGTAATGTAAAGTTAGGTTAACTAGTACAATAAATGTTAGTTCTGGCAGATATAAGATTTCATTTTAATATTATTAAAATAATTATATTTGTTAAATTTCCTCTTTTCTGCTTCTTTATTAAAAATTACTTTTCCCACTTTCTTAAGATTATTGATTCGATCAATTATATTTTAATGCATTATTTAACTTAGAATCCTACTTAACCCTTACAAAGTTTAACTTTGGTTCACTGTTACCGTATTAACAGCGAAGAACCCAATTGTTATAGTCATATCAAATTTGTAGTATGCAGTTTTTTTTTTATTGCAATAAGGAAAACAGATAAAATAAATGTTACATTTCAATAGCATGTACTCTTAAACAGCAATCATCCAGTGATGAAATCCATTAGTCCATGACAGAATTTTGCAGGGGGATTAGGATAGGTAGTTTAGAATGGAACATTTTGTAGCGGTATTGGGCCGCATTGAGGCAAGTGGAATATTTAGGTCAGTATGAACGGTATGGTTGGAAACATAGAAAGGAGCACGGACAATTGTTCTGAAGATTTTGGATTGAATGGATTGGATTCAGTTGAGGTTAGAATGCTTTGCAGTGTTGTTTCGAGTCCATATGCCTAAATAGGGGCCAGCAGTGCAATGTATAGCCTTTTGTTTGTCTCTGTAAGTTTAAAAAACTGTCAAGTAGTAATTTTAGCATGGTAAATTGTTATTTACTGTCAGTTCGTCTGAGTCGCATATGAGAGATCCATGTCTGTCGTTGTCCAGGTTAAGTCCGAGTCATTGTACATGGATAGCTACATGGATATGGCATGACTGATATATATAGTGGTGGGAGTGTTTTCTTATTTAATGTAAATAGGTACTAAATGTGTGGATTGATTTTGATTCTCCTCTGACAGAGCGGGGGTTTAAGAATTTGAAAGTGATTTTGGAGATTATGGAATGATGTGACAAGATTTCTGTATCATCAGCAAATGTAAAGGTGACCGTTTGGATGTGTGGATAGGTCGGTAGAATGAATAAAGCAGTGAAGTGAAGACGCTGCCCTGCGGGACACCTGCTGGAATAGGAAATATATAGCCAAATCTCATTTGCCACACCTCCGAGCCTCACCCATCCTACCTCCGCTAGCCAAGCCAGCAGACTTCGTTCATAAAGGGGCCTTTCGAGATATTGGGTGTAACATCTTTTAATACAACATTGCAGTTTCGACATAAAAACTTAAGCAAACTTTTTTTCAGCATTATACACTTTAGTTTGGAAGCAGAAAGGCCAGCACAATTAGAATGCGTGTAACCATTATACCCATCACAAATAAATATGTTTTCACTTTCAGATCTGATGCCAGTATATTGATTTTGCAACTTAAACAATCACGGTCACTACCCATGAATTTAATTTAACAATAATTTCCTCCTATTGAAAGAAAGGACTAATCAAATAAAAGAAGTGTTAACATATGGAACTTTCTTTTGGGCCAAAACCCACATTTAGAGATGTAGAGGCGCATGTAAGGAAAGGTTACTCGATGTGTCCCACCTGATTGAAGGATGCAATTCCTTGGCTCCATACAGAACGCAGGAATGACACTCAATTTGAGAATTATGCTTGACCACGGGAAAAAGTATTTGGGCCCCTTGTCCTGTTAATTGCAAGAAACAGATTTGTTCTATTGTATAATAATAATGGTTATATGGTATATTGGTATACCTAGCTTTTATTAGCGTAAATATGTGATGTGAGAGGGTTGATGGCGGAAGAGTAAATACCACATCACTCCTCAGTTAGGTTAATTGTATAATGTGTGTAAAAGGTAATGGTGAAATATCGAGTACTCCACCACCCTAATTGAAAAAATAGTATGTAATAGGAGTAAATATATTTAGAAATGAATGTAAGTACAAATGGGTTTGGAACTGCATGCGTTGGGTGCTAAATTGACCTACCTGACTTAACCTGAACTAACCCGAAATTGAATTGACCTGGATATTGACAGCACCCCCTCCAGAGCCCAACTCGGTGTCTGGATGTATAAAATGAATTCTGCCCGTGGACTGCCAACACCTGGAGTGGGTGATTCTTGAGTCTGCCAGCAATTTACTGTAAACAACAAAAGCTGGAATTGCTGGTGAACTATGAGAAGCAACTAGGCTCAACTCAGCACATGTTTGTATGTACGTACATGAGTGGATTTGAGCCTATATAAATTCCAAGTCTAAATCCTTGTCATTTGAATCTTTAAAATTGATGCCTGCAAAGTGAAGGAATTTTGCTATAGTTGCACATGTTTTTTCACATGTTGTAATAAGTTTATTATTCAGATCAAGGAATTTATCCTACGAATTATTATATGCTTTTATATCCATTTTCCATTTTCTATCCACTGAGAACCATAATTCTTACAATACTTTTCATTTCTTGCAGATAAATAGTTTATTATTTAAAAACAAATGTCCTTTTCTGTTAAATTTTTATTAGATTCCAGACACTGTCCATAAAAAAAATTCACATTTGAAATGATGAAACAATAAAAGAATTATAATTTGGCTCTGGAAAAACGTTTGTCCTTACTGAGTTTTGAACACTGGATCAAGGTAAGGTCTTAAAGAAGAAAGCAAATTTAGTTCCTACTGCCAAGCTTTCGGCCTATTTTAAGGTTATTATTAGGTCAAAATAACCTTAAATGTGACTACAGATGATATATTTAAATTTGTACAGGCGATTTCAAATTTCCCTGAAGACTGACTCAGTCCCCCAAGATCGCCTGTAAAAATTTAAATATGTCAATCTCTAACATATTTAAGATTGTTTTGCCTGATGATAACCGTAAAATAGGTCGAAGCTTGGCAGTAAAGTGGTCGATACTTCTAATACTGAAAACTTTCTGAGTTTTTTAGGTCACCTTAAATTCAATTAGCATCCAGTTTACCATGCTCTGTCAGCCAGCCAACTTTCTATAGTGTTATGTTGGTATGAGCTATTTCAGAAACTAAATTAAGATCTTCGACCTTGTTTCTTGTATTCCTCCAATTCTTCATCAATTCATATATTTGAACCCACCATACTTTTTCAAAACCACCAACACCTCATGGGTTGATGTGTCATCTGTTGTTGCGAACCCTCGTAAAAAAAAAAAAGATTATTAATCAGTAACATAATTAATTTGTCTAACAAAAAATTACTAAAAAAAGTAGATGAATAAGTTTCCTTTGGACCACCTCCAGTCTCATAATATGGGAGGCTACGTAAGGCAACACCATATTCAAAGATTGGCTTCACCACCGCTTTGTACAGTGTTGAAAGTTTTTAGTGTTAGTCTTTATACAACCAAGAATCAGAATCTTGTTTACCTTATCCACCACAAGATATATTATCAAAGTTAAGTTTTGAATTAAAAACAAGTTCTTTCATTGTATCACACTGGTTCAATGGAGTATGAGAAATATAATAATTATGTTTGGTTCGAGGTACGACGAGATACTGGTACGAGATAATGACATGATTATTCAATACCATTTGATTTTTATTGCACCAGGTTTCCAATAGTAATAGGGATTTCTGAAATAATGTAGCATCCTGTATAGTGGTAGAATTTTGTAGATTTTCAGATTGTCACCAAATAGGGAAAACTGTAATCCTTCAAAACAGGCAAATATCTCTTAGTCTTTTAATTCAGTTGGAGAGAATAAATAATGCAAATGTATATGTTTTCTAATTGCTTTTCTGATTTGTAATTTAGTATAGAATTGAGATTCCAATTGTCATGTCATGAGTAGACATACTTTTCTCAAGTTGATTTGATAAAAGGACAAAAAATGAGACATCCTTTTCTCTGGGGCAAACACCATCTGGTAAGAATTTATACTTTTGTCAGTTTAAATACAGTGCTGGGCATCGGTCACTGGATAAACATAATTGACTGAACATCTCAATAATTCATAAATTTATGTATCATAATCATAATTGACTGTATTAATTATTTATACTTTTTATCTAAGGTCTTGGTTGAGATGAAAAAGCTAATGTCACGAGCGGGATCCCGCTTAGATAAAGAAACAAAACCTTAGATAGTATAATTAAGTTAAAAAATCTAAATTAATTTAAAATGTTTACCTCATTTGACATATTATTCTGAACCGCCCAAATTACTAATGTTTCGGAAGTGAGAATTCAAATGGGAAGACTTAACGAGTTATTTTCAAATTTTATAATTAAATCTGAATATGCTTTTGTAATGTAGCCACACTTTGTGTTTTCCAGATATGATGGGCACCATCACCATAATTGTGATTTTTTTAGTATTTGTGCTCAAAGTGGAATATCTTTGTTTTCCACAAGTAGACCAGAATTGTACGACGTTTCTGGATAGATTCATCACAGATAAGAGTAGCTTTACCCGCAGCTTTAGCATTTGGTCAAAAATAGAGATAGAAGTAGGAAATTTGCGAATGTTTGAACATAGTCATACTCAGTACACAATATTTTAGTAAAGTATTTTGAAACCTTGGCTGTCCCTTCAACTTTTTTGTTTAAAATCTAGTAGAATATTTATTTAGAAATCGTGAGATGCGGTCTGGTGTGATGTAGGTTTCAGAAAAACATTTTCTTTATCGTGCCAACGTTTCGATCTTTATTGAGATCATCTTCAGGGCCTGGGATTTACAAACATTGTTTACATATTACAATTACATTTTGAATGTGGAAAAGTGAATTTATACAATGCAAAATATATTTTATATATTCAATCAAAGTATTTCTCTATTCCCTAATAGAATATTGAATTTATATATTCTCTATCTAGTAGAATATTCACAAAACAAAAATGTATCCTCTTGCTCCTCAGCTATAACTTTTGTAAAGTCTGTCTCAGCAAATTGATCCAGTTTTGATATAACCATGTAACGCTATTTGATGCCTTTGATAACATAAAATATAGACGATACGAGCGATTTTCCCTTCAACCATTATACCACCTAAAGCTATTCTATAAGCATCTTCACGATATAAAAAGAATGTGAATTTTGCAGATGTTCGTTTTAGCACCTCTAGACCCCTAAATATAAATTTTAATTAGAATTTAAATATAATGATTTTTTTTTAGCCATAATTTTTTTCAATTTTTGAGAAGTTAATAGCTGATGGATATCCAAGCCATACATGCTTTTATATATATTCTTTTTTTTTTACTATGTAAATTTGTATTCGGAAATAAAGCATCTTATTATTACTATAAATATTAGTTTTTTTTGTGATAGTAAATAAAATTATTATTATGATCATGCCTCCTAATACTTTAAAATACTTATACTTACACCATGTTTTGGTGATTAAAGGTTTTACTTCAATCCTTTATACAAAGAGAAGTTGGGTATCTAAAAATAAGTGAATTATACAGAAAATTTTAACTCTTTATTGCTTATTACAAAATTATTGAATTTACAATGATATAAATAACAACATACTGTATACAATAAAACTTAGGTATTACTTTTTCCTATGATTTGGCACAGATCTAATTGTAAATTTTCATCGAACTTTAGGAAACTTGGAAGTAAAGCGTATTTCCAAAATAAAATTACAAGCCTGATTGAATGAAATAAATTACTTTAACAAAAATAAAATCAAGTTTTATTAATTCCACTTATTGGTTATTAATAATTCTCTTATATATATTAAAATTATATACATCAAGCCTTATCTTGTATTATTGCATTTCTTCCCTGTATTTACAATTAGGCTATCAACAACTAATTAAATCGAGACTAATTTTGTGCCGCCCATTTTACTCCTCAGCCAACTTTGCTCATAAAGCATTTGTCGCTATGTGAAATAGTTTACATATATTACCAGAATTGCTTTATTGTCTGCTTGTTGATTGATTATAACTCAAGCTTGGTTAATGCTTTGAGTAGAATTTTTCGAATATGTTATTCTAAACAGCAGTACAAAATATTTTTGATAGAAAAAAGCCAAAATCGCTCATTTCTTTTTTTATTCTAATAAGATGAAATTTTAAACAACACAAAATTGTTTATGTTTTGATTTATTTTTTTTTTATCAATTGTTTTTTGTCCGAACCTTGAGAATGAAATCAAAATCAGACAAAAAAAAAGAAAATTTTATTAAAATAATTTATAGAAACAAGTTGATTTTGACAACTTGTTCTGTTTACTGTGAAAAGTATATTCAAACAATGACAATAAAATGAAAAGGACATACAAATAATAAAATAAAAAACTGGTAACTATATAAAATATAAATTATTTATTTACAAAAGTACAAAAAGAATCAACAATCATTTAATCAACAAAATAATACTTTTTTAATTATTAAATATACTATTAAAACTAAAAACAAATAAATAAAAGTTTTTGACAGCTAATGACAAAAATACTAATGAAATTATCTAAGGAAAGGACTCATTGGACGGATTTTTCAGTCGGGTGAAAGCCACCTTAGGAAACATTAACCTTCGTGTGCTTAAAACATTAAAGGAAATATTACTGGTAGACAGTAGACTCCATTGTGAGAGTACTTGTAAGAGGATGTCTCGCTTCTTCGCTAGGAGTCGAAGGGTAACTGAGTTGAGCTTCGATGTTGTAAGGTGATGTTGCAGTCTTTTTATACATAGGGTTGTCAAAGTTCATGATCTTAATGTTTCCGTTAAGGTAAAGCTTATAAAGGACTAGTGAGAAGAACGCGATGAAAAGGATGAGAAGAGATACACCTGAAGCAACAATGATAGTCAAAATGGCGTAGTCCATCTCCCTCGTTGTCTCCATATTTGGTTCAAAATCGATGACTATGGTGTCCGAAGGAGATTTTGGAGTGATGGTAGTGACCGGTGTAGCTTCAGAAGTAGACGGCATAATCAGTCCACAGAGTTTCTTGTTTGGAAGAAGTTGCAGCCCATCGGGACAAGCACAGCTCACAGATTCTCCCAGGGCTGATCTGGGTTTTGGAAAGCATAAATGTGAGCACTGAGAATCGGCACAGCGGTTCTCATGCCGAGGCTGGCGGTAGGGATGAATTATATGCACTGTGATCGGATCGTGTAATGCCTTGTTGGGCATCACATTGGTCATATTCCCACCGTCAAATTTGTCCGCTTTGTAAATCGACAAAGTCTCCCAGTCGGTCCAATAAATCCAGTCCTCAAAAATGGTAAGTGAATAAAGATGGTGAAGATACTCAGGTGATTGTTTCACTTCTTTACGTGCAGATCCATCGTATCTGACAGATTCGATTACGTTCAATTTAGCATCGCCCCAATACAATCTTTTTGTACGTAGATCTAAAGAGATACCGTTGGGCCATTTTATATCCTTGACGACTAGTGCCTTCCTTTGTGTACCGTCCATATCCGCCCTCTCTATTTTGGCGTTCATACCCCAGTCACTCCAAAAGATGTAGCCTTCCATAGGGTCTACCGCCAGGGCTCTAGGTTGATCCAGCCCATCATTAATTAAAGTTTTTCTCATGGTCCCGTCAAAATTGGCCACTTCGACAGAAAGCTTGCCTGTATCTGTCCAATAGATATGATCGTAAATCCAATCCACGGCTAGATTATCAGAAGAATTTATGTTCTTCACAATCATAAAACGGATCTTCCCGTCGTTCATATGGGAACGGAATAAATGCTGTTTACCTTTGATATGATCAGTGTAGAATAAATAACCCGTTTTATAGTCGTAATCCATCCCTCTGGCACGTTCGGTATCTCCTATGACAACTTTGGTGTCCGATCCGTCCAGGTTCGTTGTAAGTATGCCAGTATTTCTCGAGAAGATGATTTTAGCACCCGGTACAGTCGCTTCGCACCGCCTCCTGTCAACTCGTGACACGGCATATCCTTCATCGCAGGAGCACGAGTAGGTGCCCTCTTCGTTGTGGCATTTGTGCGAGCAGGTGCCGTACACTTCGCACTCGTTAATGTCAACACACGCAGACTCGTTGTAAAGCCGAAATCCGTCGTAACACTGACAGGCGCGGCCGATGGCCAAGTCGACACATTTGTGCTGGCAGCCGCCGTTTTTGTGCAGACATTCGTTCACGTGGCATTTGTCAACCGGCTCGTCTTCGCCGTTCTGACAGTCTTTGAACCCATCGCATTGCTTCGACTTGTGGACACAGCGTCCATCGCATTCCATTTCCTCCTCGCCGCACCGTCCCACGGAATTGTGGCAACTCTCTTCGTCCGAACCGTCGGGGCAGTCTTTCTTACCGTCGCACAGGGAACCGGGCGAAACGCAAATCGAGGGGTGGCCGCGACACTGGAACCGGCCCTTCGAGCACGTGCTGTTTCTGCACATCTCGAAGCTCTCGTCGTCAGCGTCGGGGCAGTCGATGTTCGCGTCGCAAACCCAAGCTTTGTGAATGCAAGTAGTCTTGTCCGCGCAAAGAAACTCGTTCTCTTGGCACACATCGCAACCCTCTTCGTCCGATCTGTCTATACAGTCGTTATCCCCGTCACATTTGAACGTGAGAGGCCAGCATTTGTCACCGCACAGAAAGTCCTTCGTCAGGTCGCACGGTACCACAGAGCATTCCTTCTCGTCCGAGCCGTCCCCGCAATCGTCGTCGCCGTCGCAAATCCAATTTTTCTGTATGCAGGCCCCGTTACGGCACTTATGTTCGTCGATCGAGCATTTGCTGCAGTTTCTCTCGTCCGAGCCGTCGCTGCACTGGTCGGAGCCGTCGCACACCCACGTCCACGGGATGCAGCCACCGTTCCCGCATTCGAACTGTCTTTCTTCGCACCCTTTGGGCTTGCAGTGGCTGGGTCTCTCGTCCCAGCCGTCCAAGCAGTCCCGTTCGCCGTCGCACATCATGCTTTCCGGCAAACAGACCTTCCAGTCGCACCGAAACTCGCCGACCGGGCATTTCTCCGGCGGTTCCAAACATTCGGGGTCCGTCTCGTCGGAATTGTCACCGCAGTCGTTATCCCCGTCGCATTTCCATACCATCTGCACTTTCATCCCGTTCTTGCACTCGAATTGTTTCAGGGCGTCCCCGCCCTCGGATTTCGCCGTCGCCACCAGTAAGCAAAGGAGCGCCGTTGAACACAGCAGGAGACGACCCATGCCTCACGGAGCTGCCGATTGAACTGACTCGGCCGAGTGGGGAGCGCCGCCTGTTTAGACCGAGCCCTCCCCGTCTCTCGGCTCCCATTGGCCGAGAGGCATCACGTGTTGGCCCCCGACGTCAACGGCGTCCGCATCACCTGATATTACTAAGCCGTGACGTACCGGCCACTAGCATTCCGATCCGCCTCCGCCGCCACCGCCGCCGCCGCCGCCGCCGCCTCCGCTTTCACCGAACCCCGTCTTCACCACACATCAAAATATTGACAAACACATAAATATTTGCACACAGTTTCCTTACGCAAATATTTTACTCGATTGCATTTCTTTTACCACACTAAAATTATCTTAATATTGATAAATCGTTTTAATCAACAGCTATTCACTAATCACATCACCATCACTATTAAATAAAGTGATAATTAAATCAAATCCTATTTTTATCTTCCGTAGTATGTTTTGTTGTTAAACAATTGGAAAGGATAGTCCTGAAATGAAATTCTTTGTTTAATGTTTGTGTTGTTGACTATTCGACATACTTGTTCTCTATTTTGTTTTTCGTTGCGTTCACCGACGGACGCCCCAAACCATCCTTTGCCTCAATACAGCATTATCCACATTTCTTCAAAACCCTCACAAAATGTCTAGAAATAAGAAACAACCAATCCTTAAAAATAAAAAAGTTAAAGAAGGACAAAAAAAAACACACGAAGTAATTGATGTTTTTCTGCCCGGCACTTTGCTTTTGTGTACGTGTAAATACCACTGTACCACTTACTTTATATTTCTCTCTCTGTCTCTCTCTCATTCCCTATTCCTATCCTTGGACCCCTCTCTCTTTATACTTTCTTTCTTACATATTTAAAGTCTTTATTTCTTAGTCTTTCTCTCGCCCCCTCTTTTTCCCTAACTCTCTTTCTTACATATTTTATGTCTTTATTTTTCTTTACTCTCTCTCTCTCTTTCTCCCTCTGTTTTTCCCACATATGTTTTGTCTTTATTTCTCCCTCACCCTCTCTCTTTCTTACATATGTTATGTCTTTATTTCTCTCTCTCTCTCTCTCTCTCTCTCTCTCTCTCTCTCTCTCTCTCTCTCTCTNGTCACTCAAGGCTGTTTTATTTTTATTCGTTTTGTTTGCTTGTGTTTCATATCTTAGAAGCTTTTTTGTTTTATATGTGAATGAAGGTGTTGTTTTAGCATTCTCTCTCTCTCTCTCTCTCTCTCACACACACACAAACACACACACACTCTCTCTCTCTCTCTCTCTCTCTCTCTCTCACTCTCTCTTTTTCTCATTCACTTTTTAAATTTATTTTGTTCACTTTTTCTTCACGTAAAATGGTAGAAAGACACGCATGGAATACACTATCAGTACAATACTCTATGAGCCATTGATTTGTCATTTGAATCTTTTAGGACTAAAGATTTTTAAAGATTAGAGACGCACGACATAAATAAATCAAATGCAACATAACATTTTTATGTAACATTTGTCACGCCTCTTTCAATATTCAATTAACGGCCACAAAAAATTTAATTAATTTAAAACATATATGGATTGACAAATGTATTTACTTTTTGCCTTTGTTCGTTTCAAATCCTATTAATTATTCCTTTTCGTTTATTGACTTATTGACTTTAATGATTAGCCCAATTATTAAATTGCAAATTTGTTCGGTGAGTGTTTACTTTATTTATATTTTGTCTTTTACATGAATTCGGTACTATTTGGCACTTGACTGTTTATTTAAAAACTTAATTACGCGGAAATAACAATTAAGACCTAAAGTGTTGATGAAAAATCGCTATTTCGTTGTATCGAATTGGGTCATTCTTGTGTGTCGTGTTGAGAGTGACATAATATCTACACGGAAAACAAACACTCTGAGCCCTGAAGATGATCTCAATAAAGATCGAAACATTGGCACGATAAAGAAAACGTTTTTCTAAAACCTACGTCACACCAGACCGCATCTCACGATCTCCGATTAATCACTGACTAACCGTCACTAAACACCACACAATAATAATACTAATTTGTTGAAGTAGTCAGGAGTGTTCAGGAATGCAGTAATAAAATATTTTAGAAAACCGGCATTTTCATTTTTGTGCCGACGTTTCAACCATTATTCGCTTATCTTCAGGGCTTGGGCAAATTACAAAACATGAGTAATAATAATGAATGGAAAACTGCTATGGCGTGATGTAAAGCCGTCCTTCACATCCTCTCCTTGAAATTCATGAAATGAATCATAATTGTTTACTTTTGAGAGTTCCACGCTCGCTGGGGAAATAATATCATTATGTACTTGTTAGAAAATGGTTTAAATTTTTTTTTCATGAGATGAAATGGAAACACTGCGTAGCTTCAGTTTGCGTCGCGCCCCTTCCATCCTCCGAGAGCCAGTGAATCGATACAAAATCACCCCCTTGAAAGAGGGTAAGCACAAAAGGGTGCGATAGCGGAATTGTTGAGGATATCGTTGTGACGGCTGAAAGGACGCTCTTGCCCTTAACATTTCTCCTCATTCCGGCCCAGTTTCTGAACAGCTAGCGTTGTATCTGAAGAAAAAAAAAACTGAGGAAAAATAAAAACAATTTAATATTGCAACCTTTGACTTTAACAATTTCTGTATTTTGGAAAGTTATTTGGCAAATATTATTTGTATTACGAAACTCTTTGCTTAACATATTAGGCGACGATTTTAAATACATGACGTCGTACAAGTTTTCGGTTAAGATTGTGATATGCTGTCCTTAATTCTAGGCAATGCTAGATAGGTCATATCATAAAAGAAAAGAGTAGCACTGGAAATCAAATGCAGAAAAATATGTTGGAAGACATTCTGACTCTACACCTGTGGCATCAAGTTATGTGGCAGTCCGAGGCTAAGTAATTTGCAGGAAATTCCAAACTGTCAGAACAACACTATAGATGCTCCTTGCTATTGCCTTTAACCTTAGGCATCATTGGAAAGCCCTTATAACATAAAAGAAAATGTGTAGAAAGGCATTCTAACTCTACACCTATAGCATCTCGTTATGGGGACTGTCTCAGTCTAAATCCCATGAATGTCAATTTGGAGACAATTCAAAACTGGCTGGCAAAGCAGTAACATCTTTACCTTAATACCGATATTTTTGAGCAAGCTAGAACCAAATTTGGGTACGTCAAAAATAAACGACTCAATCAACTTATCAAAGTTGAGAAGATTCAGCACCTTGAAAATGGAGGTTTCCTGTCGGTCGAAGTGCTTAGTGGTTCAGAAGCGCACAACCCTATTGTATATTTGTGTTTTAACAGTAGTTGGTGATTGACAACCTGAATTACAACAAGAGATGATAGTATTTTAGCATGTCGATTTACCACACATAAAATATCTGTAAAAACAGATCGAAACACTCAGCTGCAGATTTAAAAAAGAAAAGAAAAAAAGATCAAAATGAGATGACCTTAGCTGCTTGTCGCCTCAACACGACACACAAGAATGACACTTTTACCAAAACAATCACTTTGAGCCCTGATGATGATCTCAATGAAGATCGAAACGTTGGCACGATAAAGAAAACGTTTTTCTAAGACCTACGCCACCAAGAACGCATCTCACGATCTCCAAATAATCATACGGATTTACTGTACAGATAGAAACAGAATGCAACTGGACTGAGACATTCAAATTGCTGCAGGTTAAAAAAAAAACACACGTGAAAGTCAGGAAGAAGTAACAACGCACGGAGGACTGGCATGACCATAGCGCTTCAGAACCTTAATTTTTCACGTTATGTAAGCAGCTTTGTTTGAACCTATGGCATCTAATATGGGGCTACTCTAAACAGTAATTTGCACATAATTCGAAAGTGTACGTGCTGTTTTTGTCTGTCATTTGTGTTTCGGTTTCCCGCCATTTTCAGTAGTTGGGGAGATCAAAACAGCTAGCAAACATATCAAGCTTTTCGGGTTTAACATCTTGTACACATTCCACATGTCTAAAGTACAAAGACTGCATTATAAAACTCTAAGAAGAACGTTTCAACTAGATAGTAAAACGGTATGAAAGAGACTCCTTTTGAGACTTTTTCATACATGATGATACAGTGATTGATAAAGTGTGAATGAAGCGCCTTCGGCGTAGGAAAAAAACCTTAACAAGATGTCCATTATCCGGATGTTCCGGCCAATTGGTCACGATTAGGCTCCACGTTTTTGTCCTGTTGAAAATAATTTTCTTACCCTTGAACGACCTGCGAAGACCGACGACAAACTAGCTCAATTGCAAAATAATTGGTCGGTCTGTTGTAACAATTTTATTAAATGGATAATAAAAAACAAAAGGAATAAGTTAATGTGTTGCAAGTCTCTTTTTTTTAGTAGATCACCTTTTTGATTAAGGGTAATTACAAATTTGACGGTAGATCAATAAGAATTTAAGTTTTCCCAATCTGAAAAATAAACATTAACTGGGCTAAAAATGTTGGATATTTTAACAAATTTTAATGTGCATTGATGTTATCAACGTCTTTATTAAGTATGTGTAATTTAGTGAATCATACTGTTAATGCTTCATCTTCATGATCACCAAGATTCTAGACGTTTTACTTCTACAGTTTATTCATTAATTCTTTATACAATAATTTAACAAAATAATTTCTGTATTATTTTAAATAACTTGTTCGATTGACCTTGTTTCGTGTTCCAAATTAAAATATAAAAGAAAGGTTTAAGCGAAAAATAGATTTCAATATCTACAGATTTGTTTGGCTAATTCCAATTATCATTTCTTTCGAATCGTTATGCTTTTAATTACAAAACTTATCAGCTCGCTGCTGATTGTTGCTCGGCATTCCAGAACGGTACGAGAAAAACAAGGCCGAAATTAAATCGCAAATTGATGTATTGGAGCTGCATTAGCAATCTAGATGAATCGTGGGAAATTGGAGTATAATGCGAAACGACAAATCCCCTGTTTCGGAAATTCTAAAATGATAATTCAATGCTACAATGCAAATCTCGACTAGTTAAATTCAACTTCATAGCACCGAAAAAATGCTGATAGTCAAATGAGCGTAATATATCAGAAATACCTTCGCAAAAAGTAACTCGATCTAAGATGAACCATAAAGAGAGGAAATCCAAAATCCATAAATTATACTAATAAAGTATGATTATTCGGAGATCGTGAGATGCGATCTGGTGTGACGTTTTAGAAAAACATTTTCTTTATCGTGCCAACGTTTCGATCTTTATTGAGATCATCTTCAGGGCTCAAAGTGATTTTTTTCTGCGTAATTGTGTTGAGAGTATCCTCTCTTAAGTGTTTCATTGTATATAAGATCCAGGTGAGATTTCCTGAAGTTCTTTACTGTTTTCTCAGATGCCATTGACCGGTTAGTAGACCTACCACTCCTCTGAGTTTGGTCCTCTCCAATTACAGCAATGCTTTTGCCAGTCTTGGTGTTACATCATAAGTTTACTATACTTGCACCGCTTAAGTTTATCCACTTCTCCTTT
This sequence comes from Cimex lectularius, assembly GCF_000648675.2. Classification (NCBI taxonomy): domain Eukaryota; kingdom Metazoa; phylum Arthropoda; class Insecta; order Hemiptera; family Cimicidae; genus Cimex; species Cimex lectularius. Next base: position 763,950 of record NW_019392659.1, on the reverse strand, counting down.
TGTTTTGTTGGATCCATTCTGCGATGGAGGATTCTATATTTGTTTATGTTATCCCAAGTATAGGTTCGGGGCCTATGTATGGTCTTGCAGATCCTCCTCTGGCTAGATTATCTGCTTTCTCATTACCCAAAATTCCCCTATGCCCTGGCACCCAAGATATCATCAGGTTGTTGTGTTTCCCCAGGTTTTAGAGATTTTGGGTGAATTCACTGACTAATTTTGATGTGATTCTTTTACATGATAATGCTTTAATGGCTGTTTGGCTATCTGATCTTATGAGGATTTTTTGCCAGTGTAACCTCTTTTAAAATTTACCAGGGCACAAACATTGATGGAATGTATTTCTGCTTGAAAGACCGACGTGATGAGTTTGATTGCTCATGTTTTGGGCTTGAACAGAAAACGCCCGATCTGTATACCATATCATTGTATATGATTATATATATATAAATCCTTTATAGTCCGTTGAGACTTTGTAGGAAGTTGTAAAGAATGTTTTTGGGATCATATAGTCAGTTCACATTTCTAATAATGGGTGTATGATTTTGTTGATTATAGTTGAATGCCCGAATTGTTTAGCTCCTTTCCAATTTAATTGCTTCTGAGCCTAAGCGAGCTTTTCCTAGCCTCTAGTTAACCAGGAAAAAGATACAAATGCATATATTTCACAGCCCTAGTAATAAATATTTAAATGTAGTCTAGGTAGTTGAGAAAGTCAAGGAAAAAATATTTTTGAATATTTAACGGGACAATTTGTCAAAGTTATAGGAACTCTTCTATCTCCCTTTCCCCACCGTCAAACGGTATAATTCGTTTGGTTCGTACAACTAGACGTCCTTGATGTGTTATTAGATGACCGCAACTATTAATTATGGATTTCTTTCGTCAACACAATAATAAACAACTTCAATTAAAATATGAATAAATTTTAAAAAATTTGAACAACTTATTTCTTTTTTGATTGAAAATAGTTAAAGGATGTTGGGGAAATTGACAGTTGATCTGGAAACAAATCATCTGTAAAATTTCTGACCTACGCACCATAATCACGAGAGTAGGCCGCAAGGTTGCTGAATTGTGGTGGGTAGATAGAATTTTTGACTAACAGTATTGCTATTTCTGGCAGTTACATAAGTTCAAATATCCTTTTTAAAAAGTATAGTTCCTACTCAAAGTGAGTTGTTTTCAACGATTCGGATTTCGAGCTTTTAGCTTATCATCAGATTGTAGAACTCCTTCAATCTGATGATGAGCTAATAGTTCGACATCCGGATCGTCGCAAACAACTTACTGTGAGTAGGAACTATCTTTGTAAAAAGGTTATTTGGAAATCGTGAGATGCGGTCTGGTGTGACGTAGGTTTCAGAAAAACATGTTCCTTATCGTGCCAACGTTTCGATCTCTATTGAGATCATCTTCAGTTAAGTTTAACAAATACCTGTAGGATGTGGAAAAAAGTGAATTTATACAATGCAAAAAAATATTTTTTATATTCAATCCAAGTATTTTTACTCATCCCAAGTGTTTGTTTTCTGCGTAATTGTGCCATTCTTGCGTGTCCGTGTTGAGAGTGCCAGTGAGTAGAAAAAACACTTTGAGTGAGTAAAAATATTTTGATTGAATATAAAAAATATTTTGTTTCTGCATTGCATAAATTCACTCTTTTCCACATCCTACAGGTATTTGTTAAATTTAAACAATCCCAGGCCCTGAAGATGATCTCAATAAAGATCGAAACGTTGGCACGATAAAGAAAATATTTTTCTGAAACCTACATCACATCAGACCGTATTTCACGATTTCCAAATAATCATAGACTAACGGTCACTAATCACCACACATTTTTAAAAAGGATTGAACCACCATTCATCATTTCTATTAAGTTCAAATATTTAATACTAGATTTAATTAAGGTTTTTAGTTGAGATAAAAACCTTAATTAATTGTAATAAAATAATTGATCAAGCGGATCAGGAAATTAGTGAATTTAATTTTATAGTAGCTTTAAATGTTGACGATGAACATTACAGAATTTTTTTAATGTTATATACTGATAGGCAAAAAAGTGGCCACCCTTAATATTTTTAGTTATCGCTTAGACAATCCTCCGTTGATTATCTTACAATATTTGGTCCATTTCAAAGGACTAGAGGTAAATAAAACACAGATAAAATCTTCCACTTGTGTTTACAATTGGATTCTGTAAATAAATCTTTGAATAGTCGATGATGTAGTGTACGTTGTTGTTTAAGTAAAGCTTGTTTTTATCGTTCCGGTGGTTTTTTTTTCTTAAGCTGTACCATTTTCTTAACCCGACCGCATCTCACGATATCTGAATAACTATCGATTAACGGTCACTAATCTCTACACCATTTTTAAGTTTCAATTTTGTTTGAGTTTTAAATGATACGGATTAGGCTAGAATTATAGTATTGTTAGAAAATGGAAGAAGTCAAGAGTATGTGGCCGGGGGCTTAACATTTCCAACATTAGTTCTCTTTAGGTGGTCGCATCGCCAAAAAGGCTATGAGGTTTTTTTCGTTTGCATCTGGCATATGGCCTAATCAGTCGCTTGCTCATTACAAGATGGGAGCCGACGCGATTCTCCTTACGAAAGGATGGAATTCTTCTTGTAAAAGCATCATAATCCCTAAGGATCAGGACGAGTTTCTTCCCCACTTGTCCTTTTTATGTACATCAGCGTATATGTTTATTGATAATTTTAAAGCTATATGTGTAGGACATGTATATACCGTACCACTCCGAACTTATGTCCATTTACGTCAGCTTTGCCTTTTTGCTGGGAAGCTATTGTGGGACAAAATACTTTTCCCACTTCTCCATTTTCTGGTTGTCGCCAAGCTTCTCCAATTCCAAAAGAGGTGTCTCATTGCCGAGAAGACATTTGGATTTTACTATGAAAATTTTCACCAATGCTACATCAAGGATGTGTTGCATAATGCATCTTAATATTTATTGACATATGTTGCCGATGAAGCATGCACACTCCTTCGAGATTGTTCGCTTCTTAGCAGATCATTTGACAGCCATTCTCAAGCACTGTCATAAATTTGCGTATGCCAAGGCCGGGAAACTCATTTTAAAACATTTTCGATCACCGCTTCAACAACAAAATCCTGTTCGGTAGCAATTTTGGCGAGTATTTTTATCAATTGTGCACCTTGAGTGACAGTTTGATCAACATGGAGCTTCCAGTTGTACTGCTTGTCGAATTGAGTACCCAGAACCTTCAAGGTTTCAAGGCAATCTCTTCCGACGTATAGAAATATGTGTGGCATCTGTCTTCTTTTAAGTAACGTAAAGCAAATTGTAAAAATTGTTAAAATAATTTTTACGTCTTTTGACCATCTAAAAATCGCAGAGCGTATTTGGTTAGCCTTTCATTGCAGATCATTTTATCGCACGCGAAAGCTACGAGTTTAATCAATCCGGAACAGGGATTTCCATTATTAGGTTGAACATGATATTCATACATCCTGGTTTGCTAGAAAAACTATGAGGGCATCATCTGTGTATCTTAATAACCAATTTACTGTTGTTAACCTCAATATAATATATGCAGTTGGATTGCTCTAAAATGCTGCATCATAGATAATGACGGTATATGAAACAAACAGATAGATGGAGAGAGAGAGAGTGAGAGAGAGAGAGAGAGAGAGTGAGAGAGAGAGAGAGAGAGAGAAAGAGTGAGAGAGCACCACAATTCGATACAAAACTGGATAGATGAAAATTTTAGATGTTAAGGGATTAGTACAACCGACTCATATTTTCCACGCTAACCGTTCTGGGTTCGAATCCCGGTGTAGCCCATGGGATTTTAATTGACTATAATATTACAAAAAATAATGAAATATAAAATAAAAATAATAATAATGTAAAATACACTGCTCCTCGTTTGCGACATCGAACGCATATGTGAACGTTAAGCCCTTTCGTATGACAGAATTTACTATTACTTTTTTAATAAATGTGTTTAATATTATATCGATAATCTTTAAATAAGGTATTGGTTGAAATAAAAAAAGCTAGTGTCACGAACGGGATTCGAACCCAAGACTTTCGGCTAAATACGCCGCTGCTCTACCACTTGAGCTATCGTGACTTCGATCCACTCGGACAGCAACTTCCCATCTCAACCTACCTTTCGAATTTTCCCTCCTTTTTTGCCATTTTTCAAATGTGTAATCAGGATTCGATTCTCGGCGTCAAATTATTTCAACCAAAGCTTACATAAAGGTTAATTAATTGAAAGAAGTTATTTGGTCAATCGGAACACGAAATATAATGGATTGTATCGATAATTAAATTAAAGGCATATTTTCTTCAACGTACTAGACGGGTTTAATATCTATTTCAATTGTTATTTTCTAACATCATCGATTGTATTTTGGCGAATTCTCGGCAAATAGCCTATTTTACATTCTCTACTAAAAAAGGGGGAAAGAAAAATTGAAAATGCTTATGCAATTTTCTTAGAAAAACATTTTATTTATCCCCATCGGGGAAACTGTTTGTTTTCATAAGTGGAAATTTGGCACATGAAACTGTAAACATGCTTTCGAGACGGTTCAGCTTTTTGTCGCGATGGCGGGGAAGTCTAAAATTGATTCATGCCCTAGAAATGTGCGCCTCGGAGCCACTGATAACAGATCACGCGATCTCGGCTATTAATAAATTTTCACTTTCCTATTTTTAATCCGATCTTGCTATTAGTTAGACTAGTTTCGAAAAAATGTTCCTCCTGTATAATATTTTTGAAAAAATCTGACAGTGGAATAAAACCGAATATATTAAAATAGCAGGTGGGGGTGGGAGTCCTTGGCACTGAAATCGGATATCAACCGGGAAAATATTTTAGAGAATTTAGGTGTTCAAACAACCCTGGAAAGATAATAGACGGTAGAAATGGTGCAAATTTCCATTAGGGACAAAGGATGCCTGTCTTTTCCGGTTTCCAAAACAATGGAAAGCGGACGGCGATAATTTATCTTTTACGGAAAAGGAAAACATGTCGGGATTTACGTAGGCAAAGTCAGATAATCCTGGCGTTATTTTAATTATATACGCAACTCAATAACATAAAACATCGTGTCCAATTAGTTTAATCTTTTTTGTCACTTCTCCTTTGCGTCGTTTCTACGTCAATTTTCACACAGAACTCTTTTCGCAGTTCTCTGCGCGCAAGCGTATCGAGACTTCAAAGTTTATAAAAATGATTTATTTACTTAACTGCTTATTTAAACCAACCTTTTTTTAATAAAACAAAGTTAATTAATCTCTTTTATGTCTAATTTCAATCAAGAGCAATTATTTATTGCAGGGGGTTTATGGGCCGACAAACGGCTGAGGTCATCGCAGGATTTGTGTTTTTACCACCTACTTTATCTATTCTCCTTTCAAGCATATTTTCTTTTAAACTGCAGCCATTTGATCGTTTCGATCTGGTCCCTGTTTCTCTGCTTTTATACTACAACGTCGATATCCTAAAATGCTAGGCCTCTCGTTTGTACCTCAGGTTGACAACTATCAAATAGAAATGAAAAAACATAAGTATACACAGAAATCCAACGACCCACCGGAGCATAGCACAAACAGGAATCCAAGCAGCGTGCAAGGGCAAGCCGACAACTAACAGGAGCGCCAACGAAGGCACCAAGGCAGAGTACGTAAAAGCTTACGTTAGTGACACGAGCGGGTTTCGAACCCATGACCTTCGCGGTTCAACAGGCCTAACTTTTTACTCATAACTTTTTCATCCCACCCAAGACCTTAGATAAAAAGATTATTAATTGAAATAATTAATATGCTCAATTATGACCGCTAAAACTGTAGTTGTTTTAGAACTTGTTTTAGAAGCCAATTATTTTGATTTGGGTTTTTTGTTTGTTTTAAGCCTGTTGTGTCAAAAATTTTAAGCATAGACAATTCCATTTATTACATTTATGAAGGCGACGTAATCTCATCTTTCAGTTTTCGGGAAAGCCGAATTCGACAGGAATAACATCAGGGGGCTTTAGTGCTTTGGCTCTAAAGCTAACCAGCTTACTGCTCCCTTTCAGAATCCCGTTAGTCCTCTTTCGATCTTTTTTCCAGCGGGTTTCCCCGAATCCTGTAATATTTTTAAAGAGGGAATTTTCCGCTCTATCTGTACTAATTGCTCAGGAAATATCCCCAGAGCACATCAGAGGCGTTGGTTTGTTTACACTCGCTTCACCAACAAGTAGAAGACATTCTTTAAGAGAGAATATTTTTAATAGGGTCGGGGTTTTGTATGTTTTTTATGCCACTTCCTGTTGTACTATTAATAAGAACCGTGTGAAACGTTTAGGATTCCCCATTGTGGATTAGCCAATTGACGTAATATCTAAATAGCGCCATAAAAAAAAATCTAAACGATATTATTTAGTTATTATAAAGTAATATTTCAAATAATTCAACAGTATTTTTACTTGAATATAGCATTAAATGATTGACTAAATTCACAACATATTATGTTCGTATAAACGTTCAAAATACCAAGGTTGTGGGGTCAACAATTTCACCAAAATCTAATTCCCACTACTTGGTTGTCCTTGTAAATTATTCCTGAATAAATGTAAATACAATCTATTGGAAACAAAAGTCAAACATTTTGACTTCATTTTAGTGGCGCCTGCTTTGTGATGTTGAACCGTGCACTGAGTCATGTAGAAGAAATAGAAAAGTTTCAATTACTTTATTTTCGAACTGCATCGTATTTCTTTCGTCACCTACGGTCATTACATGAGAATCAAATTTGTCTATTGCTTCGGAGAAAACAAATTTTATATACGAGCATTGTCTGTATGGTGTTTATGAATTTGGAAATTGAACAACGTGTGCCCATTGAATTTTTTTCATAAATATTAAATTTCCATTTTCCTTGCGTTTCTCCAGATGGTCTGGTGGTTAAAATAATTGATTGAAATATGAAATATTTCTTTACTAACAGAAAAATATTTTCTAATGTGAGTGTTTTTAGCGACCGTGTTCAACGATTATTTATTTTATTATTATTATTATTTTTATTTTTTTGACCAAGTTATATCTTTCAATTTATTATTCTTTTTTATGTAAGGTCTTGGTTGTGATAAAAAAGTCAGTGTCACGGGCGGGATTCGAACCCACGACCTTCGGATAAATACACCGCTGCTCTACCACTTGACCTATCGTGACCTTGATCCTCTCGGACACCAACTTTCCACCTCAACCTACAATCGTTCGAATTTTCCCTCTTTTTGCCGTTTTTAAATGTCGTGTAATAAGGACTGGATTCTCCGCGACTTATGACGTGGCCACGGGGAGCTGTTTAGTGAAGTGATACTTCTTTTACTTATTAGATATTAAACCATTTAAAGTTTTAGTGGTCAATTGACCAAGTGACTTCATTCAATTAATTATTCCTTTTATGTAAGGTATTGGTTCAATGAAAAAGCTAGTGTCACGAGCGGGATTCGAACCCACGACCTTTGGTTAAATACAGATCTGGAATACAAGAAGGTACATGGGCAGGAGTATATGGACCTGGAACCAAATACTCAAAACCCATGGGAAAATACACCATTATCTTCCAAGAATCAAGCAATCGAAAGATGTACCCAACTCAACCTAAGTAAAGGGTACAAAACCAAGATTATAGCTATCATAGCCCAGCAGCCATCAAAGCACTAACCTCAAATATCATTAGTTCAAGGATGGTGCTGAACTGCAAAACCGAACTAAACATATTAGGTACGCAGAATAAAGTCAGCCTCTGCTGGGTCCCAGGACCCATGGGAGTAGAAGGCAACGAGAAAGCGCACACCCTTGCAAGAAAAGGGGCTGCTACACCGCTGATAGAACCCGAACCCTTCCGTGGCATACGAATCCACACTATTAACGAATATCTCAGAGAATGACAAAAAGAAAATGAGCGAACTTTAGAATTCACTTATTGGACATAGACAATTCAAGAATCTTCTAACCAATTTTGGCAAGAAAGAAATCACAGAATGTGTAAAAGGAAGCAGGAATAGACTGCGAATCCTTACAGGATTCCTGACAGGACACTGTAGATTAAATGGACATCTAAAGAAAATAGGAATAATCCAAGATGGCACATGTAGATTCTGCAACACACTTACTAACAAACTGCGGAGCTACATTAGCCCGCAGGAGGAAGTGTTTTGTGATGTACAATGTGACCATAGAAGAACTACTACCACTGAAACCGGGCCTATTAATCAAGTTTCTTGATGAAATAGGACTCACCGATGTGCTTTAGGCAGAGCACAGGGGATACAATAGCGGCGCAGTATACCATACCCTGAAATATTACATCTACATCTACATCTACCACTTGACCTATCGTGACATCGATCCTCTGGGACACCAACTCTTCATCTCAACCTACAATCGTTCGAATTTTCCCTCTTTTTGCCAATTTTCAAATGTTGTATAAAAAGGATTGGATTCTGTTTAGTGAAGTGATTCTTGTTTTGCTTATTAAATATTAACCCACTTAAAGTTTTATTGGTCAATTGACCAAGTTACTTTTTTCAATTAATTATTCTTTTTATGTAAGGTCTTGGTTGAAATAAAAAAGTCAGTATCACGAGCGGGATTCGAACCCACGACCTTCCGCTAAGTACGCCGCTCCTCGACCACTTGAGCTATCGTGACTTCGATCCTCTCGGACACCAACACTCCATGTTAACTCCAGCTCAACACAACTTACATCAAATATTTTCTGATTAGTTAGGACTATAAATAAACGGATCAAATATAATCAATATAATGGAAATATATATAAATTAATTAATTGTTATATTAATAATTTAATAAGATCTACCTTATCCATCTATCTATAAGATTTCATATTTAAAAATACAATTTTATTTTTATGCCACATTTACACAGAACCTGTGTGAAGAAAAATCCAACAATGCGAATGTTTTAATATCAATTTGATATTTTCAATGCATTGTCTCAAATCAAACATTATATCAAACGACGTATGACGTCACAAAAAACAACAACTCTTAGGGAAATTATTCAGGTATTTATCGACATTGAGTGAATTCCTATCATTCCTAAACAATTGAAATACATTGAGCTCTTGGTAACCCTGTAAAAAAAGTAAATTGATGTATAATCGACTAATGTTTTTGTGGCTGGTATTGCCCCCAAGAAATGTTGACACTTTATCAACTAATGTACAATTTTGTTACAGTACCCTTTTTGGCATAATTTGACTTTGTAAATATGAATAAAACAAATTTATTGAAATGTTTTGGATCATTTTCATCTTTCTCATCAGATCGGAACGGAACAAAGTACAGGTTGATCACCCCACAGGCGGCTTTGAGGAACGTCACGATTTACGATTCTATTGTTGATCTGAAATAAACCCTTGCGTCCTGTCATTAAGAATAGTCAATCCGTACAATCTTAATACAGTAATGACGATTTCCCAACAGGCCAACATTGGCTTCAGTACGCAAGGTTGAAAAGAGGCCGTGTTTTAACCTTAACCTTAACCTTAACGTAATCAACAATGTCGGTGTGAATAGTTTGGAACAATATTATGCAAAATTGGACAACGTGTCAATGCCATAGTTATGACCGTGTTCATCGAAATGGACGATGAACCTGTTCTTAACAATTTTGTCATTTCCGATCATTGTCATAGTAGTGAAATGTGTTTATCACGCAGACCCAATGAAGAAACCCAGAAAGTAAAAGTTTTTTTTTAGTTACGTAGGATGTGTCCGTAAAACAACTCTTTGCTTCGGTTTTATAGCAGCGTTTTAAAACGCTATCAGAGGAAATTCCATAAATCATTTTCGAGATAAAAACCGCGCTTTATCTTAAGAAAACAACAGTTTTACTACAATGAATTTTTGTAAGGGAATTTGATAAAGTGGCGTGATCCCGTTCCGACCAGTCGGATAGGGTGGTGATAAAATTGTCATCACGATACTCGGCAAATTCCATTTAACTTATTTATGACAAGCCAGCTGTCGGGTTGAGCATATTGGTGAAATCACCAGGAAAATCGCCCCGTTTTCCTGTGTTTTTTGCGTTGATTATCCAAATAATAAAAAGAGGACATGTAGTATAACCCCGAATAGATAATCATTTCAAAATTGTTACTTATATTAAAGGATTTGTTAAATTTTTTACAACTATTTACGTACATGGTAACATAGAGGTGAGTAAGTCCTAACTAAATGTGATAGAGAGTCGATGGAGCACTTGATGTTCCATTGATGCTCTTGAACTACACACATTCACACATATAAATACATTCTCACGAAACAGTTAAAATGTCTATCACCAAACTTAATATATTTACAATAATAAGATTACCAGCAATGAAAATATCTGTTTGCACAAAACTAACTCAGTTTGCTCTAGAAATCGGAACTGGAGAACCGCTGTCGTACTCTAAAACAACTCTCATATCGGGCGACATTCTTACTCGCGCAACGGGGGGACATTCTTATCAATGCCGGGCTTTGGCCCAAAAGTAACTGCCTGTGGGTCAGCTGCGTTAGGATAATCCTTCTTAGCAAAGATAGATTCCCTGTAGGCTCCCAGACGACCAGATCCACCGACGCTGCCATTTTCGCTATTTTTGCCAGTTCTTTATTGCTTGTTTAGGGTCATAGGGTCGGATCGTGATAGTAGAGTTGGAACCTGAACTCCCAGCTTTCGCCGCTTCGACTGCACGTTCATTGCCCTCCAACCCTGCTTGTGCAGGTACTCAAATGAACCCCTCCTATCGAGACGCTCCAAAATAGCTTAACTTTCGAACAAAAGCACGGCGAGAGATTCCACCAAGAATCTGTAGTGCACTCAAGGAGTCAGAGCACAAGAGGTAGGATGAACCTCCACGGATTGGATGAGTCGAGGCACATTACTATCGTAGATTATGAAAGGTGATTTACCTCGGAATGAATAGTTTTCGTTTATCTCAATTATTAATTCTTGCAAGGGGTCGTTGGTAGGTATTGGATTGGTCCAAACCAAAGAACAATAGTTGCAGTAACCTTTTCGGATCGAAATAATCAATATAACAGAAAAGAGGATTGATTAGAAGATATTATGAAGCACTTGCTTTAATTTGTTCAAGTGATCCTTCTACCTCACGCAATCAAATATACTTAATTATAAAAATATTGAAATTAACTATCATAGATTTGATTGCGTACTTCACACCTGTGACCTTGGTTGACTGTCGTAACCATTAAACCACAATATAAAAGAAGATCGAAGATATCACAAAAATTTCATAAAAAGGAATCTCCCTATCGACAGTCAATATTTGTTGTTTTTATTTAACTTCTCGTGGACGGGTGTTAATTAAGCCAAACCGCTTTGAGCAACATGGGTATTTCCAGGGAAGTTGAAAAATTCCTAATTCGTTAGTCAGGAAAATCGTTTGGATTAGCCGATTGTGAAGAGAATAAAGCTTGATGTAAAAGTTTTGATAACGAGATTAGGTTAGGTCTAAGACAAATTATTTGATTTGATTAATTAAATGGTTACCACATGCAAAAGTCGCGTAAGAATATATCCGTGTCAGGAGTGTTTGCAGATGGTCGCTAGTTTGATATATTGTTGGTTTATTCAAATGTCTTGAAGTCATGTAAAAAAAATCATAACTGTGTCAGGATCCTTATTACACAGGGTACAGGGGATCGCGATTGACATTACTGCAAAAGACTTAGACTCTTGGACTTGTTTTCTAAGATAATCCAATTTCGACACCTACTGGACGTAATTCAGGCTAGGGATCTATAAAAAACATCGATGGTCACCAATCGATTAAACATCGGAACCTACGGTACTTTATAGTCTACACATCGATGATTTTTTGAGTACTCAAACCACAAATTATTTTCATATGGATACATTATTTTTATGTGCCACTTGATAAGCATAAGCTAATTTTTCAAACTTCGCCATTTCTGAACCTTTGTTAGGAACTTGATTAATAAAAATGATGTTTATTCTTTTAATAACATTTATTAGAAATTATTTTTTCCTTTGGTTTGCTTTATAGTGAAAATATATAGATCTCTCGCTCCTTTTTAAATAAAAGAATTAATGTATTTGTGCCTGTGAATTTTATTCAAAAACCTACCTGTTTTTCTTCGATACTTTGGAAAATATCCCTAATCCACCTATGCCTAATTCCTGTCTCTTGCTCAAAAAAAGTAAAGGTTTCACACGTACGTAAAGCATCAAGAATCAACCATATCCTTAATTTATTAGAATTAACGTATTCAAACTTTACGATGAAACACTACCATATCTTCTCCGGAACGCAATTAAAAAATGGTAGCTTTAAAGCCAATTTCTTATGTCAACTCTAAACGATTTCTGGTTTTCAAAATAATCTGTCCAGCTTTGGAAGATAATCGTTCAGGGGGGAAAAGATGTGCCACTAAGGCAACAAATTGAACAACTCCTGAAAGGTTCTAATAGGTCCTTTTCATATCAAAACTGAAAAAGTTTATAAAACATCAACAGCCGACCATTGATGGTCAAGAAACATCGACAAGTAACTCGTGCCAACGTTTCGACCTTTATTGAGATCATCGTCAGGGATTTACAAACATTGTTTAAATTTAAAAATACATGTAGGATGTGGAAAAAATGAATTTATACAATGCAAAAAAAAAATTATATTTACTTACTTTGATTGAATTTAAAAAATTTTTTTGCATTGTATAAATTCATTTTTTTACACATCCTACATGTATTTGTTAAATTTAAACAATGTTTGTAAATCCCAGGCCCTGAAGATGATCTCAATAAAGGTCGAAACGTTGGCACGATAAAGAAAATGTTTTTTTAAAACCTACGTCACACCAGACCGCATCTCACGATCTCCGAATAATCATCGATATTACGTGTCGATGGTTTTGACCATCGATGGTGGGCACTAATCACCACACAGTAACATCGATCTTAAAAACATCGAACATCGGTCGCCTACCATCGATGTTTTCTAAACATCGACCATAGATGCTGATCCCGAATTCACGCACTTCGTGTACTCATGTACATATTAGCCCTCGGATATTAATATCCAGAAAAAATATACCTTAAAGAAAGTTATAATCTGGAGAACTACACTGCAACATCCATTGAAATTATTTTTTTTTTTTAATTTCTGGAGTAATTTATCTTTTAATGCCGATGCTTTGTTTCTCTCAAAGTAACATTTTTAGGGTTTTTTAATAAGTAAAGGCACACTTTTATAAGACATTGTACGGCAGTGCTACAAGCTTACTAAAACATAAATTAGTTCTTTCTTTGGTTGCACGTTACTCGTAATTTTACCCTCTAAGTGTGTATCCTGCTCTGGAAGTGGAGTACATTTTGGAACTAGTAGTAGAGATTTAAGAAAGGATATTTGGCATTGATCAACTTCTTTTAAATCAGGAGGGTACCGGATCACTATAATTACGAGTTTGAACCAATTTTTTTTTGGCTGTTTTTTCCTTGCTGTCCTTTTTTTCATTGGTTATTATCCACTTTTTATGGAGTCATTGAGCGAATTTGTGTTTTTTTCTCCTGTGTTATTGAACGTCTCTCCCCGCGATCGTTTTGAGAGTTTTGCCGTGACCAGAAATGTTAATCCCAAGGCGTTTTCATTCATGACGGCATACGTAAACTATTGAAAATAGTTGATGATTAATAAAAATTCGTAATTGGTGTAAATCACACGACCTTGAATGGTTTATGTACATACATCGATCAAAGGATGCCAATTTGACGGTTTCAGCGTGGCCTGCCTTCTTCTTGACCGCCTTGGCTTCGTTACCTTGAAAACCAACGTTCAAAAAAAAAAAAAAAAAAAATCATAAATGAATTTTGCCATGTACTATTTTGTTGAAATTGGGACGAGCGATAAAACATGAACTTAATGTCGAGGGCTTTAATCGGAGAAATCAAAAGCTTACGTTCGGTGTAAAAGATTTTTGGAGAAAAAACTGTTGATCACAATAACTAACGATTGTGCCAAGAGTCTGAATAATTTGGCAATTGATTTGTCCAAGATTACAAAATCACTAATTTTATGAGGAATTTAACTCCATAGATGTTGCAATGCTGTATTCGGTTATTGTAGGTAATCTGGCTGCAAATGGTGATCGAAAATCCTTTTCTGCAACTCATCCCCTATATGCTCAATGTGATTGAGGTCTGATATTGATTGACATAATGGAGGAAGGGGCATAAATTTCCCATATACTTAAAAAGACAATGAAGATCATTAACGTCCGCACCTAGCCTTCCCGCTTTATCGGACGGTTTGATTCTCAAGATGAGAGCTGACGCACCTCCGCATACGAAGGGTGTTACTGTCGCATAGTTGGTGTAGAGGCAGCTCAGCCCCGAAGAGCCAAGACAACCTCGCTCCCCGCTTGCCCATTCCGAGTGGTCGGGTCCGTATTAAGCATCGAACCGTCTGCCGCACGCAAAGGGCTGCCACTCTCTCCCCCAGGGTATTGAGCCTTTTCCCCAGCGTAATCATAGCGTCCTCAACGCTTATACGCTTCGGTCCTATCCGTCGAATTCCGTGAGGCCGGGTGAATAACGATAGTCATACGCAAGTTTCGTGCGAAGGTCACGGATAGAAGACAGCCTCCTCTCCAGGTACCCGCGAGGGGTGTCACCAAGAGGAAGGGGCAGATAGGTAATGCCCAGGGTTTTTAAACATTGATGAACAATCTGCTTCTATGAGGTCTGGCATTGTCATCCAGAAATCGAAAATCCCTGCCAATAAGATCCCTGGTTTAATTGATGTATTCCTCGATAATTTCTTGGACATAACGGACTGCGGTGAGGTTGGCTTCAACAATATGGAGTCCAGTTCGTCTTACAGTGTGGATCTCTGCTTAGACCGTTACACCGCTTCCTCCAAACTTCACTGAAGGGAGCACAGGGGCATTGTACGTATCCCCGTTGTAGGTAGACTCTTCGGCTCCTGCTATCACAGAGTGCAACGCGACTTATCATTAAACCTAACAGCATTCCAATTTGTCTTCTCTCCTTGACGCTCGCTCCACACTAATTGTTCTGAGTTGGTGGTGGCGGACTGTTGCTGTAGGTCGTCTTAAAGGGAATACGATGAGAGGCCAAGTTGTGTTTATAAAGGCCTTGCCAAAACATCTTGTTCTTCATCTAAATGATCCTAAGATCTGGCGGCCACTATGGAAAGTGTTCCGTCTTGCAGCAATGACAATATTTCTGTCCTCCCTTAATTAGAAATGCGCCAGGCCTCCACTTGGCACTTCCAATCTCTCGGAATCGGGGGAGATAGCACTGAGAAAAGCCAACTGCCCCTACGATATCCACTCGCCAGTGACCTCGATGGCTCATTTTGACAATAATATTGCGAACTTCTTCTTCAAAATGATGTCTTTGTATGGTTCAAGATACACTGGATTAAAATGGAGAAAAGATTGGAAAAGGTGTTTGTTTACAATACGAGTAATCTTCATATTTACTATACTTAAGTAAATTTTTTCTACTTTTTTTTCTATAATATATCGGTTAATTTAATTAAAATTAATAGAAAAGAATAAATTACAAATATCCCTATTCATTTTTGAGCAGGTTAAAAGAGAAAAAAAACTCTTGTGTGAACGTTACACCCGTCCGATTACACCAACACATTGCATAATATTTTACAAAGTACAAATAAAGGAAGTTTGTAGTAAAATGGCAAACACAAAGTTTCGTCGTGCTAAAAGACTGAATCACGACTTTTGTTTGCCTGACGAAAGTTTCTTTGAAAGCTTAAATAAAATACACTTTAGAAACTCATTTGATCAATAAGAAATTATCATCAATTCTAACACTACCACTGTTATTTTACAGTTTTGTAATTTTTAAATTACTAGGCAAAGAGGGGAAGTTATATATTAATTTTTGGTAAGTGATAACACATTAAAGAGAATGGAAAAACATGCACAAAAGAAAGGAAATAAATACTGCGTTGTACTGGTACTGAGTCACCTTAGCGGTTACGAGTCACTAACGACTTTCGGCTTTGCGCCATCTTCAGTGAGGAACATTCTTAACAATTTTAAATAAGAAGTATTAATGTGTGGTGATTAGTGACCGTTAATCGATAATCATTCAGAAATCGTGAGATGCGGTCTGGTGTGATGTATGTTTCAGAAAAACTCTTTCTTTATCGTGCCAACGTTTCGATCTTTATTGAGATCATCTTCAGGGCCCAAGTGTTTGTCTTCTGTGCAATTGTGCCATTCTTGCGTGTCGTGTTGAGAATGCCACTCGTGTTGGAGAGTTTTTTATTAAGTTGGTCTACCTACTTTTCGCGATCCCGTTTAATTTCAGAGGTCATAAAATTCGAAGGGCAGGATAGGGGAAAACCTAAGAAGGCGTTCAAGAGACGCTTACACTATAATTACCACGACAAAAACAAGGAAAGTTTTCCTAATTAATGTTTCATTCAGTAATCATTAATAAAGAAAAGAAAGATGGTTGATAAATTAATCTAACAATTTTTCAAATTGTTTTTAATTCAAAATCAGGACTTTATAATGATACGTCTTCGTAATAATTTATGATAGTAATATAAAGACTAGTTGAACCATAAATACTTTTTAAGTTAAATCTTATTTATGGACATCCGAAATTCAATGTCCTCTTAGTTTTTATTAGAGAACTGGTTTAAGAAAAATATTTCATAGTAGGAAAGGTGAAGAAGAAAGTGAAAAGTTATTCAGAGAAATAAAAATAATTTAAGGTTATATACTTCTGCTTATGACAAAAAATAGTGTCTTGTTCTTATTTTGGCCAATTTAAAATGTAAAATAGGAGTATTCACGATCTTTGTGTTAACCCTGTTAACTCTGTTAAGTCCTGTTAGATCGAGAAAAATGATGACTCAGATGCATCTCGATGATATATCTATCTACGCTGTTGTTGTCTATATTACAATCTGTATCCTTACCGAGAGCTGTTCGTTAAGTTTAAGGTTTTTATAAGATTCCAAAGGTTAATTAGGGGCTCCTGTGGCTTAGGCATTTCTTCTATGTCCGGAGTCTGCAGTGTCTTGCCAGCAGTCCGATTATAATTCTAGTCCTAACGCGTTTTAGGTTTAGTTGTTTTTCTGTTAGTTTTTGCGATGGTCCTTTGATGAACTTTTTTGCATATCCAGGAATACATTCCCATTGGAACTTCATATGATAGTTGCTGTGTTCACTTTCTTCTTCCCTTTTCCAAATGTGAAACGATTAGTCTATTTTATACAAATATCACAAATAAACAAAGTGCAAACAACAATAACTGTTGTCAGTGAGCAGAAAGTGAAAAGGTTTTAGTGTTAACATGAAAATAAAATAATTCAACTATATTTATAAAATTATTTAATTAAATACTTATATACTAAGCATATTCACGATCTTTGTGTTAACCCTGTTAACTCTGTTAGGACCTGTTAAATCGAGAAAAATGATGACGTAGATTTGTAAGAATCGGCTACTTAACATTGCTCGATATAACAGGCCAGGGCCAATGTTAGATGTTAGGTCGAAAATGTAGTAACTGCTATCCGTTAGGGCGTAGGTAACCAACATGGCAGCCATGAATTTATCAGCTGTTTTTTGTTTACACGTATTTTTATTCTTAAATACGCGTTAATTAACTCAGACCATTACGTTTTTTTGCTAATTTCTGACCTACCTTATACTCTCATTCATAATAGATACATCCCATATCCTATAAAGTTGTAGGCGTACGACGTTAGGATTCAAGTTAGGTATGTCGGCACGAATTGAAGCGTGTCTTTTGTTAGTACTTTTCGAGTGTATAGAAAGAATTTTGAATGAAAGAGTTGGTTAATTTTCCTTTTCTATTAACCTTTGGCATCTTACAATTTAATACAAAACAAAACCAAAACAAACAACAAGCCTACAAGGACTGTTATAGATTTATTTTTGGTTCTATCAATCGCCACGCACAGCACTGCGGAATAACTAACGTTTAACATGCTAAGAAAAGAAGGGGGTGTTCCCGATCTTACTGGACAATTCTCTATTCGAATTAACACGAGTTAACATCTTATAAACATCGTGAATACCTCGATTATCTGCATAAGTTGGTCGATAAATATACAAATTCAGAAATTTACATCTTAAATAGTCCATTGTTAATGAACGGTTCTACAGTAAAGTTAGCTGGGCAGAATTTTAGAAACGTTAACTGATTTTTTCCTTATTTTCGACCTGTTATTACCAAGCTCGGTCGTTGATAGGCTTGATTTTCAACCTTATGATGACAGCGCTGATACTATTCTAATTCTATCATTTTGAAACCGAACTCCTCTGAGAAATGAGAATATTAACTACGACACATTGTTTTTGTTTTCTTAATGAAGAGTGTAGATTGCAAAATTAGCACAATTACTTTTATCATTATTGATTACGGTTTAGTTAAACAATTATTAAAACAGAGCTCATGTCTAGACATCAAAGCAATTTCATATAGAAATTGCGAACACTTAAAAACCGTTTTAATATTTTTACAGGTGATAAAAGGTTTTAAAAACAAAGACGGTTTTTATGTAGTCATTTTTGAATTATTGCAATCTCATAAGTATTTTTACCATCCTGTACGAACCAACAATGAATTTTTAACATACAGAACTAAACTTTCATAGTAATCATAGATTTAAAATAATTTATAACAAATTTGTCTGGATTTCATTTCAAATTATGAGTACAAATCCATCCTTCACTGTAATAAAACGTATTTTTGAAGATATAGATATATAACACACATTATAGCGACCTTTATTACATTTATAGATTAACAATTGTTGGATAAGTTTAGGAAAGTAGTACATAAATTAAAGAAGCCATAAAATGATAAGTTAAGTACTAAGAACCGTTTTGACAATTGGATTGCTTTCGTCGGCAATATAAAACAAAGTTTCTTTCTGTCCTCACCAACTTGGAGCCACTTTAATCTCTTATGAAATAGATTTCCATGAAAAGTATCATTTCCTTTTTATTTTTTCAGACGCTAAGTATAAATAGTGAGCTTGGGGTGAGATTTATAGATGGGTCTTTTTCTCTTAGTTTATAGGAATATTGAAATTTTGAACTTTTCGTCATTAGATTCTTTGAACCAGCAAAAAAACGTTGTATTGTTAATAACTACTTATTTTGAAAACCTGTTTTTGGAATTTGTATGTATATGGATGTTTTTGTTATTCTATTAGTAATCTGACCTGAGGTTATAACGAGAGGTTAATAAGTATAGAAAGCAGGATAAATGAGGAACTTGAGCGTAATGGTAAAATCGTGTGGTTGTCTTGAGTACCCGGACACACAAATATGGAGGGTAAAGAAAAGCCGGGCGAGGCGGCTAAGACCAGGACGGCTTAACCACCTCGATCGGGTTCCCCGGACGCTAGGTAGGCCGTCCACTGGAGCCGTTGAACGGCCGAAGCACTTTCCGATCCAAATAAAGTTGGATTTTCCAGTCCTATGCGGCCGAATGGTTACTTCGACTTCAACTGTCAACCACGTGACATTAAACGCTCACCATTGTTTAACGCCGTTCTTTGCTTTTTGCTTACCTTTTCGTTTCGTTTTCATTTCGATGGATTGCGAAAAATTAATAAGTGCGGTTGAGGAGCAGGCTCTTGGGACATGCGAGATCCACTCTATCATAGGAGAGATGTCCTGCGTAAGCTGTGGTCAAGAATAGCTTTAGAAATGGAACTTCCAATATTTTTGTTTATTTCCTTCATTCAATTTGTATGTAAACTAAGAATTTTCGAGCAGCAACAAATCTTCTACATCCATTTGGGCTGTGTCGTGAACTGACGAAAATCGGCTACAGTGGACGACGGCGTTCGGCTATATTGCCGGTCGTCCGTTTGGTCAAATAGTTCGGCTGTTGAACGGCCGTCGTAGTTCGGTTCCAATGGACGAACAGAAGGATGCAATACAAAACACCATTAAAATAAAATAGCAACGTCGGCGGCCCTGGGAGGATCTGACTTGAGACCAAAGCCCGCATATGAATAGAAAGGTGACTTGATGTGTCCCACCTAGTTGAAGGGTCCAATTCCTTGTTCCTATATAGAGAGTGCCACTCGATCTGACATGATGATGATGATCTGCTTGAGCACGGCATTGAATATCTGGGTCCCCTGTTCCGATTTTCGGAGGAATCAGGGTTGTTCATATTTAATACTGATAGTTTTGTGTTCATAGCGTGTGTTGAGTGTGAATGTGTAGGTGTGAGGTAGTGGCGGAATATTGAATACCCTGTCGACTCTCAGTTAGTTTAGTTATATATTAGGTGTAAAGGTGACGGAGGAATATGGAGAACTCCGCCAGCCTAACTGAGTGAATGAGTTTGGTTTGAGGAATTAATGGCATTTGGAGCTGAAACTGCTTAGTAGTTGGTAGCCCCCAAAGCACAATGGCTAGATGGTTAAGACCGAGATTTGACCCCCGACTGAGCAAATGGTATGTAAATAAGAAAGGATGTATTTAAGAGTGAGTGAGAAAGTGTATGAGGTTAGTTTTACGAACTCATTACGTTGAGCTAATATGACCTAGCTGTTGGTAGCCCCCAAATCCCAATGGCTAGATGAATAAGACCGAGATCTGACCTCCGACTGTGCGAATGGTATGTAAATAAGAAAGGATGTATTTAAGAGTGAGTGAGAGAGTGTATGAGGTTAGTTTTAAGAGCTGATTACGATGGGCTTAAAAGACCTAGCTGTTGGTAGCCCCCAAATCCCAATGACTAGATGAATAAGGCCGAGATTTGACCTACGACTGAGCGAATGGTATGTAAATAAGAAAGGATGTATTTAAAAGTGAGGGAGAGAGTGTATGAGGTTAGTTTTAAGAACTGATTACGTTGGGCTTAAATGAACTAGCTGTTGGTAGCCCCCTTAGACCAATGATCCGTGGCCTGCCAATACTGGAGGTTGACGATTATCAATACAAAAGCTGGAATTGCCTATGTACTCCACTACTTACTTTTATTTACTTAATTGGAATACATAAGAAGAACACAGTTTGTCCTTATTTTGACGTTTTTCTCCTTTAACAACTTACAGAGTGTATCGTTGCTGACATGAGGAAGATGTATTGTCAATACTTTAGTATTTGTCAGTCACCAAATTTTCACGATTTTGGTGTTTGACGCAATAATGTTTTTTTAAACATGAACGAAAGCTATTTATATCAAAATATAATTTATGCCATTTGCGTCTAAACATTCTCAACGGAAATTCCCAGCGATTCTTTAACAACAACTGTAGCTAGGATTCCCACCAGGACTGGCTTACCTTCGATGTTGAATGACTAGTGGCACCTTTTTTCAAAATTATTGAATAAATTTTTATACGTCGATATTATTGTTTTTAAAACAAATTATATACGCTGAGAAATTGATTGCAATGAACATAATGAGCTCATTGTTAATAGTATTTACTTCTATAGTTTTTTAAATAATTATTTTTTGGAATGTAGAGAAAGGTTGTTCGATGTGCCCACCTTGACGGCTGCAATTCCTTGGATCTGTATAGAGAGCGTGTAGAAATTCAACCCGATCTGAAACACTGTAGCAAGAATCGCGGTCTCTTATTCCAATGTTTAGAGGAAACAGGGTTCTATATAATATTGCTAGTTTTATGTCCGTAACGTGTGTTGAGAGTGAATGTATTTATTGGAGTGAATAGAACAGAGTGTAGTGTGAGTGGGCCGATGGCGGATTACTGAGAACCTCACTGACCATTAAAGGGTGATGGAGGAATATCGAGAACTTCGCCAGACTCACTGAGTGAATGAGTTTGGTTTGAGGAATTAATTGCTTTGAGAGCTTTAATGGCTTACTTGCTGGTACGTCTGACTCTGGGCTGCCAACACCAACACGCTAGGTGGGTGAATCTCGAGTCCTGCCGATAATTTTTGGTAAATTACAAGAGTTCGAATTGACGGAGGATTGTGAGAAATGTAATTATGCTCAAGTGCGTACACGCGGTATGTATTTACACGAATGTGCAGATTTAAGCTTGTATATATCAGCAATAACCATTTTAAATAGTAGTAAAAAATATAAGTAGTTTTTGTTTAATTTCCTGTATTTCATGAATTGTAAATTCAGTTTCCTTGATTTTGCCTGAATAAAACCTAACATCCTCTTTTTTTAGACTTTAAGCGTTAATCAAGATCTCAGATTTATGTTGATATTTTGATGGCAGTCATTAACATAGCAATAGTTTTACAGAAAAATGTTCATATTTAAACTTTAAATGTATTAAAAGAAATGCTTTGGTCCAGCGAAGTTAAGTCTTGCTTGGAGTCTGTAAATACTCCTGTTAGTTTTTCATAACATCACATAATTAAGTTCATCATTATTTTCTTAAATACTACTCATAAATTTGGACGACTTTTACAGTCAATGTACGATAATTAGCTAATTATCAGTAATAATTTACTGTGTACAGTTATCCCATTAAACCGCTCATAATCGTAACTCACTGTCGGAATAGCAGAGCGGTGAAATCAATTAAATCTTATATCATCGAAATAAATACCCAAGGAAAATAAACGACTCATCAATGTTTACAAATTTTTGAACGGGCGCCGTATTTTTTTCTTCAAAATATATCTGATTACGGCTCTTCAAAATGTGAATAACCATAGCGTGATTAAATAAATCACAAAAAACAAATTTCATTGAAGAGTGGCGTTTTATCTTTGCTGTGTGAATCACTGGGTCAGATGATTTTTTGTATCTTGAGCTTTCTCGTAGAGGTCCGTTGCCCCGATTAACGAATCACTGTTTATATCAAACAGGATAATCGCATTTATCAAGTGGAATAGTGTAAATAGTTCAGGGATAACAATAAGGGTATTCACGTTCTTTATGTTAACTCTGTTAGGCCCTGTTAAATCGAGTAAAATGATGACGTAGACTTGCAAGAATCGGCTAGTTAACATTGCTCGATCTAACAGGCCAGGGCCAATGTTAGATGTTAGGTCGAAAATGGTCACATTGCTATCCGTTAGGGCGTAGGAAACCGACATGGCAGCCATGAATTTAACAGCTGTTTTTTGTTTACATGTACTTTTATTCTTAAATATGCACTGATTAAATCAGATCGAGACATTTGTTTTGTTAATTTCTGACCTGTCCTTATACTCTCATTTATAATAGATACGTCCCCTATCCTACAAAGGTTTAGGCTGTTAAACGTTAGGATACAAATTCGGCTTGTTGGAACGAATTGACGCGTGTCATTTGTTAGTACTTTTCGAGTGAAAGATAGCATTTTGAATGAAAGAGGTGATTAATTTTCCTTTTTTATTAACTTCTGGCATTTTAAATTTAACACAAAAGAAAACCAAAACAAACAACAACAAACCTTCAAGGACTGTTATAGCTTTATTTTTGTTCTACCAATCGCCACACACAACATTGCGAAAAAATTAACGTTTTACATGCTAAAAAAGAAGGGGGCGTTCACGATCTTACTGATGTTTCTCAATTCGAGTTAACGTCTTACAAATATCGTGAATACCCCTATTATGCATCAAGGAAGTCTCGAGGCCATCTTCGTCTAAGATGAGGAAGTGTAGCAGGGTTAAGACGGATTAAAAGCTTTGTGTGGAACCTTCGGAAACTGAATCTAATAGTCTATGATAAAAGGAATGTCAGGGACGTAGATAGTGAGATTTATGACGTAATAAGGATCCTTTACAATTTGTCTGAGGACTTTTGTTTGTAATGATTACATTCGCTTGATTGGAACTGTTCTACTTTGTATATCCAGTGGTCGCAGTAATGTCTTGCATTGAGTTAGTTGGGTTTTGAGTGTAGGTTTAATCGTAAGATATAGTGGATGTCTGTAGCTCCTTTCTGATGTACAGTAGAGATCAGTGGAGGTTTTTGCAATGTCAATGTATACTGGGTCAATTTTTCTTCAGTTGTATCGTCCACTTTTGGAAACACTCTTTGTTTAACTTATAATGATTGAATGGAAATTTGGATAAGATTCGGGTTAGGAGAAAGAACAATGTCATTCGGACATGTGAAGTGATGTTGTTACGGTGGAAAATAATGTCAGCAGTATACATATGGAATGCAGACCACTAATGCTCTCCATTATTAGAAATAATTGAGGTGGGGTGGGTATGTCGATTGACTTTTTATAAAGTATGGGTCTACTTACAAAATTTAATAGCACAGAATTAAATTATTATGTTCGTAGAACGATCTTTTACAATAAATAAATAAAATAAAATAAGTAATTAAATAATGGTCCCTTGTGGTCGCCAGCTTGTATTGGTCATATCTGAGTATCTTTGTCGCACTTCATTCTGAAGATTGATTTCGGGATAAGGTAATAAGGCGTAGGTAGAAAGCGTTTTTGTTCAAAGGTGCCTTGCTGCCAGATCGTTTTTCCCTCCGGGTCACTGAACACCAAAGTCTTCTTTTCTTCCAAAGACCCAACTTTATTTCCTAGCCACGAAATGGGCACACCTTTGAGTAGTAACTATACTTCCACGGTTCTTCTTCACTTACTTTTTTAGGCGACAAATTCACTTTTCCGGAAAGGTCGTACCGTTTCGGACCACAGGATCACAGCTTTGTAGAGATGCTCCATGTTCTTGCTTCTTCATGACAGATTAAGCAGTATTCTATCTCACTTTTACCGATCTTTTTAGGTGGTAATTAAATGGGCAATTGCTAGTATTAAAGACCTAAAATTTTCCCACGTACCTGTTTCCTGAGTGAGAGGTTTTTTCCTGGTTGAGATGTCAATAAACTTCATTGGTTGTTTTGCACCTGGTGAATTTATCCAGTGTGTGGTCATTTCGTTTCAGTACCGCACTGAGCTGTGTGGATCTCATTTTGCATGGATCTCAATATTGAAAATTGAGGGTGGAGCCTGAAGGTTATGCTAGATCAAAATTTGGGCCTTTTACTCCTGCTCCTTCTCTTTTTTCAATTTTAGATTCATCAGCTGAACATTGTCTCCTATCCATCCTATTCTAGTACGTGCCCCACAGGGCAGCATGCTCGCTCCTTTCCTTTATCCAATTTACACCTCCGACCTACCTACGCAACCTAACACTATCACCTTCACCTTTGCCGATGATACCTCAATCCTTTCTCCTGATAAAGATCCTGTTACAGCTTCCCGTAATCTTCAAAATCACCTAAACATCCGAGATTGCTGACTCCGTCGGTGGAGAATCAAGATCAACGAAACCAAATCAACAAACGTAATATTTACTCTAAACAAGAAAACGCTCCCACCAGGATACCCCAACAACGTTTCCATCCAAATTGCGAACCATGTGCGATACCTCGGACTCTACCTGGACAAACGACTTACATGGAACCCCCATACACGACTTAAGCGCACAGACTGTAATATACTATTTTTCAAGCTTAAACGACTACTCGACAGACGATCAAAACTCCCACTAACAAACAAAAGAAAACTTTACAACTTTGCCCTCCTGGCCACCATTTGGACATACGGACTTGAATTTTACCGGGAGTACTAAGCGTTCCAACCTCAATCGAATCCAATCCCTTTAATCTAGAGTCCTCAGAACAATAGTCAACGCCCCTTTGTCGACCTAAATGTCCCTATTGTTACCGAGCTAGCCCAATCCTGCTACAAAACGTTCCATTCCAAACTACACCATCATCCGAACCCTTTCGTCAAAAACCTGTCATCCACCACATTACCTAATAATCCCAACAGAAGAATGAAGCGACGGTGCCCCCGCGACAACCTTAACAGCTGACATCGGTCTCCTACGACGGAGTACATCTCGCTCATCGTATTGATTTACTAACGTCTACCGTCACTGTTACTGTTCAAGATTTCATGCTACAATTGACATGTTTATGTGTAAATATAATCTGTTTTACTTGTCGCGTCGAAGAATGCAGTTGTAAAAAACAAATAAAAAGTTAAAATAAAAAGATTCATCTGGATACCACAATAACGCACAGTTAATAAGCTTCGAGGTTTTAACCAGACCTTTTCAAATGTCACAAATTAAAATTATCTGTACCTAGCTAGTCTAGTAGCTATATCATTTTCTCTTGACAAAAAAAATCAATCAAACTCCGAAAATCCATTTTCCTACTGCCAATTTCAATGGAACCTCGGGTATTGTGCACTACCAGAGACATTTACAAAATTGTAGTAACGTGGAATACCCATGGACGACTGAAAAGACAGGAAATTAAACGAGGATTGCTTCTTTGGCTTATTATCGTAGAATTTACACCTTACTAAGAAACCATCTAAAACATCCCTCTGAGATAGGTATGCACATACTGATTTAAAACTTTTTCCCAAATACTACGACAAATATGGAATTCTTCTTTCAACGTTTCAAGCCAAATAAACCTCAATAACTTCCATTTACCATTTGCAACTAATATTATTAAATCCCTAGTCAAAAACATCCACAAAAATTTAAACCTCCATCTATTTGTCAGCCTTCTTACCGCAACATTCTTGGAAATTTCCATGAGATATGGCTCAGAAATACTCATATTTGCTTATTGCGACTAACAATCGCAATTGTTAAATTTCTCATTAATAAAAAAAATATTAATTTCGTTCATAAATTATTTATTAATGTTTGAAACTTCCTGCCACTTTTAGATAATTTTTGTATTAGATCCTTCCAATCTAAATGTGAAGGTCGTATAAACGTTAAGAAACTTCTTCTGAGTCCTGGCGATGTGAAATAAGAACAAAATGGTTTTTGATTAAATAACACGAGCTTCGATATGTAAGAGCCGATTTTTTTTAAAACAGGAAGCAGATCATTTTATGCCCCTCCAATCTCAAATGACATAATTTCCTTGGGACTTCAGTGTTACTTGTCTTCATTGCTGTGGCCATTTAGGTTCATTGAAATTCAAAAATGATGGTATTCACGATTATCCTATAACACAAAACAATTTTTTGTTGTTTGTATTTTTACAAGCCAAACAAATTTATTATAGAAATGTCCAGTCCAAATGTCGATACAAAATAGGAAAAGGTGCAGAAATTTCTAGGCTTTAATTAAACGTTTAGTTATTGCATGTTCAAGGTCTATTTTTCTTTCCTTAAAAGTTGAAGCGGGCTAATTTGAGAGTATTTTGTGTATTCTAGTTCTGAAGTCTTTTTATCTTTTTAGGCATAAAATAAATTTCCCTGTAAAATATTATTCATTTAAATGTAATCAAATGATTATAATGTATATAAATTAATGTATTCGCCTTGCAAATGTTTACGTTTCTCACAATGAAGTTGCGTTGCCGGCTGGGCGGCTATTTACGTTTGCGGCCTTCTTTCCCACACTTCAAAGCAACACCTTACAGCTGGATGTTATTATGGAAATTATCTGAGAATCCCCACCTAACTTTTCATACTCATCTAGACAACAATGAACGATCTCACTGGATAAGAATTAAGTATATTCCACCAATTACTGGAATATTTGATGCCTTCCGCACCCCCACGCTTTTTATAAAACTTTGAACAGATGCTGGATAGAAGGGTATTTGTAACTCCTAGACGAAACGGAGCCACACCTTTGGAATTCGACACACCTATTATTTTAACAACTATTATAAATATTTTCCCCAAGACCGTTGCAAACAAATCTTGATATATTTCATCAGAGGAATTTGTCAAAATTGCAATTATAATTGCTTAATATTTCGAAAAATTAGCCTGTAGGATGAGTCTGTACCAAAGGACAAAAAGGTCGATATAATTGCTCTCGTGAGCCAAAAGCTGGATAGACTGGCGCCAACTCCTTCCCCCCTAGATGTGGCACACCTCTCGACAAAATATTTACTGATAATACCTTCTTTTTTCAGTCTGACACCCGATTGCTATAATTATAACATGTCAATGAAAACAAGGTAAATAGTTTTTAAATGTAAATTGCTTATAGTTTTGTTTGAAACGTTAATTCTATAAAGCTTCAACATGTATATTCTGTGCGTAGTTTATTTTATTGTTATAATAATGAAATTATTTATGTTTAAGAGCAATTAGACTTGTGACATATAGTTTTTAATTAAACTTTTTACATTTTATTCAGATATCGTGAGATACACCCGACCGCATCTCACGATATCTGAATAACTATCGATTAACGGTCACTAATCTCTACACATTTTTACATTTTATTGCAACAATTTACAAGAAATCTAGAAAAGTTATAATTAGAACGCAGATTTATTATGCAATAAAAATACGCAGATATATCGTATAATATGCAGTAAAACCAACTCAAATATGCAATTTTACATGCACTAAAAATGCTTAAATAAACGATTTAATTTGCAAGTTGAAGTTCCACTTTTGGTATTTTTTTATTTACTAGGCTGAAAATATGAAAGAGGATTGTCACTGGTTATTTTTGTGTTGCAAATATGACCCCCCATTTCCTTTCATTGACCATCCAATCGGAAAAATTAATTTCTCTATTTTAATATTCAAATTCTATTGTTACAATTTGTTTAGTTCTTTGTTCCTAGAAAACAAACTTAAATCCCCGTAAAGTTTTATGATCTTGTCTTATTCCTCATATTTTCTTAGTTATAGATTTTATTTTTATTTTTCCAAGTAATCAAAAAAATTAAAAATTAATTAATCATTTTAAGTAAGGTTTGGTTTGAAATTAAAAAGCTAGTGCCACGAGCGGGATTCGAACCCATGACCTTCGGTTAAATATGTCGCGGCTCGACCACTCGAGCTATCGTGACTTCGATTCACTCGGACACCAACACACTATCTCCACCAACAACCATTTCAATTTTTCCTCCTTTTTGCCATTTTTCAAATGTCGTGTAATCAGGATTCGATTCTCGGCGACATATGAATTCGTTTTACTTTTTAAATCCATGGTTTACACGACATTTGAGAAAGAAGAACAAAATGGTTTTTGATTAAACAACACTGATGTAAGAGCCGATTTTTTAACAGGAAGCAGATCATTTTATGCCCCTCCAATTTCATATGACATAATTTCCTTGGGATTACTTATCTTCATCGGTGTGGCCATTCTGGTTAATTGGATTTTAAAAATGATCGTATTCATGATTATTCTATAATATGGTGTGATTAGTGACCGTTAGTCGATGATTATTCGGAAATCGTGAGATGCAGTCATGGTTTACACATTTGAAAAATGACAAAAAGGAGGGAAAATTCGAAAGGTAGGTTGAGATGGAAAGTTGGTGTCTGAGTGTATCGAAGTCATGACAGCTCAAGTGGTAGAGCAGCGGCGTATTTAGCCGAAAGTCTTGGGTTCGAATCCCGCTCGTGGCATTAGCTTTTTCATTACAACCCAAACCTTACATAAAAAGATCACTTAATTGAAAGAAGTAATTTGGTCAATAGTCTACTAAATATACTGGATGACCAAAAATGTTTCACATATACAATGTACTTCAAATATGCAAAGATATGCAAAATGCAAATTGAACCTCCGTACCACAGAAACATGTATCGGATAATAATAATATCATCCATGATTGTAAGTGTCAGCAAAAAAAAAAAAAAAAAAAAAAAAAAAAGGCAATTGCGTACAAATCTGGTTTCTAGTTACAATATTAGGAAAGGAAAATGGATTTTTGGCAAAATTTAATAACCCACTCCTTCAGTACAAGATCTAATTTCATAACTTTTGGGTACTTGATGATATAAAATCTGTAATTAACGATTTTGAAAAAATGTTAAACTCGCCGAGAATAAATTATCAAACAAATTTTTGTATAATCGTAGTAGTTCAGTGTCCAGGCTTTTTATGCCAACGAATTGCTTTGAAATAAAAAATTCTGGTCCTTCGTAGTTGTCCAAATCGTCTGTTTAGATTTTGGTCTTTGAGATTCATGTGGGAATTCTACGTCAGTCTACGGTCTAAGTATATTTTACTAATGTAGATGTTGGTAGTTACTTATTGTTAACGTATAGACTGTTTAACTTGAACTTAATTTCGGTGAGGAAAGAAATTTTTTAATATGATTTGCCATTTTTTAATAAATTTACTGAATGCTAATTACTAATTACTTAACAAGAGTAGCTGTATCAATTGCTACAGCTTATACGATAATCTACTACAAATTTAATCAGATAAATGTAAACATGTCTTATTTTTACAATAGATTGAAACAATTAGTTACTCGAAGAACAACAGAAATGTCCTGTAGTGATATGGCAATAAGATTTTTGGCTAGTAGGCCGATCTGATATTGTCAGCCAATCCAACCTTACTGTTCAGGTTAGAGCCATCTAAAATTGTCCAAGTGCATAATACACAAGAGCCACTTGCCAAGGGGCAAAGACGGAAATAGAAAAAGGTTTTACGACTCAAAAAGCGCTAATTTGATCCAGCTCGGTGGGGCGAAGACGTCAACGGTTCAAATGTTTACGACTCTTTTCAGATATGCAGATGGGACATTTTTTCAAATAGACGTTTACTTAAAATAATGGATTTATATTTTAAAGATATTTTTGGTAGACTTCGAATCAAAAGGGTCTGGCATGTAATGGACAAGGACGATATATCATAATAAAATCTTATAAATATCACAAAACTATAAAAAAAATACAATTAGTGCGGCCTGCCATTTGCTGGCTATCTTTTGGCATTGGCTCAAAAAACTTACAATTTATAGGCAGATTCAACCTGTAGTACGGAAATAGTTTTATTTTATGACAAAACTTAATTATAACCTCTTTCAATTAATTAATCTTTATGTGAGGTCCTGTTTGAAATAAAAATATTAGTGTCACGAGTGGGATTCGAACCACAGACCAATTTGTCGCCGAGAATTGAATCCTGATTACACGAAATTTGAAAAATGGCAAAAAGAAGGGAAAATTCGAAAGGTTGTAGGTTGAGATGGTTGTAGTCCATAAATTTATTAAAAAATGACAAATCATATTAAAAAATGTCTTTCCTCACCGAAATTAAATTCAAGTCAAAGAAACAGCCTTGCCCATGTCTATAGGTTAAAAATAAGTAAGTACCAACATCTACATTAGTAAAATATACTTAGACCGTAGACTGACGTCGAATTCTCACATGAATCTCAAAGGCCAAAATCTAAACAGACGATTTGGACAACTACGAAGGACCAGAATTTTTTGTTTGAAAGCATTCGTAGCCTGGACCCTGAACTACTACGATTATACAAAAATTTGTTTGATAATTTATTCTCGGTGAATTTAACGTTTTTACAAAATCGTTAATTATAGATTTTATATCATCACGTCCCCAAAAGTTATGAAATTAGATCTTGACGTACTGAAGGAGTGAGTTATTAAATTTTGCCAAAAATCAATTTCCTTTCCTAATATTGTAACTAGAAGCCGGATTTGTTCGCAATTTCATATTCTTTTTGCTAACACTTACAATCATGGTGGCAAGATAATTATTATTATCAGATATTATTATTATCCGATACATATTTCTGTGATACGGAGGTTCAATTTGCATGTCGCATATCTTTGCATATTTGAAGTACATTGTATATGTTAAACATTTTTGATCATTCAGTATATTTAGTAGACTATTGACCAAATTAATTCTTTCAATTAAGTGATCTTTTTATGTAAGGTTTTGGTTGAAATGAAAAAGCTATTGCCACGAGCGGGATTCGAACCCAAGACTTTCGGCTAAATAAGCCGCTGCTCTACCACTTGAGCTATCATGACTTCGATACACTCGGACACCAACTTTCCATCTCAACCTACCTTTCGAATTTTCCCTCCTTTTTGTCATTTTTCAAATGTGTAAACCATGACTGCATCTCACGATTTCCGAATAATCATCGACTAACGGTCACTAATCACACCATATTATAGAATAATCATGAATACGATCATTTTTAAAATCCAATTAACCAGAATGGCCATACCGATGAAGATAAGTAATCCCAAGGAAATTATGTTATATGAAATTGGAGGGGCATAAAATGATCTGCTTCCTGTTAAAAAATCGGCTCTTACATCAGTGTTGTTTAATCAAAAACCATTTTGTTCTTTTTTTCAAATGTCGTGTAAACCATGGATTTAAGAAGTAAAACGAAGTATAACTTCACCAACAGCTTCCCGTGGCCAATTCATTTGTCTCCGAAAATCAAATCCTGATTACAGAACACTTTAAAAATGGCAAAAAGGAGGGAAAATTTGAAAGGATGAGATGGGAAGTTGGTGGATCAAAGTCACGATAGCTCAAGTGGTAGAGCAGCGACGTATTTAGCCGAAGGTCGTGGGTTCGAATCCCGCTCGTGACCATTACTTTTTCATTTCAGCCGATACCTCACATAAAGATTAATTAATTGATAAAAGCTATTTGGTCAATTGGACCACGAATAATAATGCAATTATTTATAAACTTTTAACTGAAATAAAAGAACAATTTAACGATTTAATGTTAAATCCAAGTAGGAAAGCTGTTACTATCATGTCATTATTGCATAAAACTCATAATAAGTTAATTATAAAATTCGACCGAGTTACCAACATGCCTTTTCTTATTTTTCTTTTTCTTATTTATTGTAAATTGTGAATAATTTACACCGCATTAGTTCAAAGTAGTTAGTTGATTGGCAAAGATAGGTTATTGAAATTAAAATTGTATTGTAAACCGAACAATGAAACCATTGAATCATCAACAAAAATGTTTATTCCCTTAATAACTCTTATCTTTTTCCTCGGGTATCTCAAACGATCAATTAACCTTAAGTAATCCTAAAAGTTCCAGTTGTAAACGCTTTTTTGTGTCGACCACCCAGGAGATCTTTAATGCAATTTTGTAATCACATTTTTTCAAAACATACTATGACAGACTGTTTTTTTTTAATTTTTCATTGGAAGCTTTCTAAAATATGAAGTGTATACAAATTGTAAATAAAAATATACCTTTAAGTAAGTAAGCAGCTAGTACAGATTTAGCGTTAAACTTAATCACTCAATAACTTAGAGCAGTGAGATTTTGCTAAAATTGTATATATTTATATATTTTTATTTGGTTTTATACTATGATTTTGGATGTATTGCGATGTGATTATATGGTAAGTGATCAGTATGTTTACGTATTAAATGATTGTATTATAGAAATTATATTTTATACCAAAAAAAAAGATTCCAGTTAAGCGTGGCAAAACAATTTCTAATGTAAGCAAGTTTAAGAAGAAGAAGAAGAAGAAAAATAACTTTATTCTGGGACTGGTGTCCCCTTAGAATAATTTACATGAGACAAAATATAATAACCTTCTATGAAGTCACATAATTTAAAAAAAAAAGGAAAAAAAAGATAGATAGAAATCGTGGCACAATGTATGCCAGTAAGGCGGGCCAGAAGAGAAAATTACGAGGTATATTAAACAAAGACAAAAATAATAAATGTTATCGTGAGGTCTCTGCTTGGAGGGAGAGGAGGTGATTATAAAGATGGGATTTAAATGAGGAGAAGGAGGCAGCGTGACGAATAGATAGGGGAAGGGAGTTCCAGAGTTTAGGGGCTCGGATCAGAAAGGATCTTTCGAAGGTATGGGTTGTATGTTGCGGAAGGATAAGGTCGATTGGGGATGAGCGGGTTTTACGGGTGTGATGTGAGGAGTTGAATTGGAGGGATTGGATGATATAAGGAGGACGACGAGTGTGGATGGACTGGAAAAGAAAGCAACCTAGGAAATACTGGGCACGGAAGGAGGGGAATAGCCAGGAAAGTTGGAAATACAACCCCGACACCCGGGATCCCCGAGGGGTGCCGTACACAAATCTTACGCAACAATTGAAAATACGCTTCAATCGCGCGTTCTCCCTCTCCGAGAGACCACCGTATGCCACACAGCTGTAATCGAAGAAGGGAAGTATAAGGGAAGATACAAGGAGTTTGCGGGTGGAGAAAGGTAAGAGAAGCCAGGACCGACGGAACAGGCAGAGGGAGGCGATGGAATGGCGAGAAATTTGGGAAATGTGAGAATGCCAGGAAAGGTTTTGATCAAAGACTACTCCTAGGTTTTTAACCGAGGAGCAGAAGGGGATGGGGTGGTTATTTAGCATGAGAGGTGGGATGCTGGGGAGGGAATTGAGGAGTTGCTTGGACCCGATAATTATGGCGGTTTAAGCAAAAGTTTAAGCACACTTTAAAGCTTTTTGACTTATTTATTCAGTACTACAATTGCCCATAAATAGCAAGCAATAATGTACAAGGATAAACAAAACAATAACAAATTCTAAATACGAATTTTTATAGCAAACGAAAAGTAGATATTTTTGGTGCAAAATCAGGAAAAGGCAATTTTTTCCCGATATATATAGGAAATAACCCACTGGTCTCATTCCTTATTATTTACCTAAATTATGCATTTATGGTAAGTATGTGTGGTTGTCTTTATTGGAATGATCTTTGAAAGAGGAGAGGGTTTTGTGGAATTACCATATTTGGTCAAGATTGTCTCATATACAAATTTAAGTCAGTGTGTATTAACTTTTTGATGGTGTACATTTTGATTTTTTGGAACTCTATAAAAAGATGATGGGTTGGAAATAAATAATTTTTTCCATAATAGGCATTTATTTCGTCAGACGCGTTTCGGTCTAACACAAGTCCATCTTCAGTGACTTTTTTTTATATAAAATCGTTTGTCTGTTTTTATGCATTGTAATACATTCAACAGTGGATGTGTGGACGACTTTGGACGAAAAAACCGCCAAACCACTTTACATAAAAAAAGTCCCTGAAGATGGTCTATATTATACCGAAACGCAGACGAAATAAATGAATATTGTGATAAAGTCTATTTATTTCTAACCCAATATCTCATTGTGTATTGTTTCATGGATATGTAGAATGGTTAAAATTTAGTATGTTTCTGAGCCTTTTTGTCTGGGCTGTATATAACCCTAAATACGAATTTTTATAGCAAACGAAAAATAGATATTTTTGGTGCAAAATCAGGCAAAGGCAATTTTTTTCCGATGCCCTGTTGTCCACATAAAAATTCATGATTATTCTAGGTTTTATTCATATTGTTAGATTATACATACATTTCTGTATTGTTACAATCGCTGGAAAGCTAAATGATTCAGGCTAGAACAACAATGCTCAGATTGCATGCTATTTTAAGTGAAAACAATAAGGTTGAATGGGTCGTCAATGCGTTGGCACGTTGACACACAATAGGCATTCCTGTAAGGTAAAGGTTCCGGGTTCGAATCCAGCGGCCCACAATTAAAATTAAGCGTTAGAACAAAAAAATAATAAAATCAATAAAACCGCCTCGAACGTTTTATTGTTTGCCTTTGGTAATTTATTTAGACTAGTTTTAGGCCTCTAAGTCTAGTTTGTAATGTTTTGAATTCTTTTAAAGTTTCCTGTGTATCGGTGGAATCGTTTTTAAAAGGCAAAAATCTTGAAAAAATATTTTTTAAAATTTGATTTAAAATTTTTATTCAGTGGTTTTGCTGAGAATGAGTGCGACAAACGAATATCAATTTGGTTTCTTGATTATAAAATGTATTTGACGTACTTTATTACGTCGCTTGATCACAAATTGTATTTCAACAGATAATTCGATTTTAATCGCCTGTTGATTGATTTTTTCGTGTTTTTGAATAGCAGGTCAAAATATATTTCCAGCAGAAACAAGGTTGATTTTTTAGCAACTTGCAAACATCCTGACTACAAATTTTTATGGGAATGATAGATAATAACTTTGAAAACATGAAAATATGCATAAAAATTAATTTTTTAGGCTAATGGTCCATTGTAAAGAACGCTTGGACTAGTGTCTTATATTTTTGAACCAAGTTTGTTCGAAATAAATTTCATTAATATTTTCGGTCCCACGTCTGTAGGCGATCCTCGTTGCACTTTACACTTTACATGGAACATTAAAAAAACTACAATTCGTATTAAGTTATTCTATTGCCAGATCGTAAACAAAATAGAAAACAGAGAGCCGACGACGACCTATTTTAGTTAATGGCATAACTGGCGTTATTGGAGGAAGCCGGTTTTCCTTGGGTGAGGCAAGGTCGAAACGTATGCCAGTCTGGCAGCCTTTTATCCCGTTCCGACACGATAGACATTTTAACTCACGTTACACACGAGTTTTAAATCCTGTTTTCATTCATTGACGACCAGGAAAGTCTTTGAACCGAAATCATTTGACGATAAAGCCCCTGAAGATCTTGCATTACATTGAACATTTCTTATAACTAATGTTTTCGTATACTCTGCAACGATCGCTGTCTAAATGAAATTTGTAGGTAAAGAAAAAGTTCGATATGCCTTAATAATTAAACGTTTCGTTGGGCTTAGTTATAAAGCTAGCCACTTATGAATGAAATAATCTAAATTCATGTCCTTTGTCATGGATTGTTCCCGCTTCTCATAAACAACATAGTATTGTTGACTCATGGCTAATGCTGAACGTGACGAGCAATTAGGAACGCACTAAGAACGATACTTCCTAGAGAAGAGACCTCTACATAACACGAACATAACCTTAGCAATTATCCTGGATAACCTACGCGCTCATGTTATTTTTTTAATCTAGTCACGAACTTGAAACGTAGTTGTCATTTTTTCATATTTCTTAATACGTTTTTCTTTTTTTATCAGTGAATGCAAAAAAAATTATCAAATTTGTGAAGGTTGCTTGTTTTATTGATGGATTTAAAAGCTACTCAAATCAAACGGAACCGGTTTGTGGCTGCAATAGTAGAATTATGGCTCGTGATCCGGATCTATATAAAAAGGATCGAAATCACTAGTTTCTTCAGAGAAATTATGAAAGGAACATCATCGCTCTCTTTATTCAATGGCAGGATGATAATCGTCCGAAAGTGAGCAACTTCAATCGGTCGATTTACCTGGAACTGATGTAGTAACGCGGCCGGTAATCAGTAACTTCGTTGCGGCGTCCGATTCCGTCACATTCTAAATGACTGGATAGTAACTCGAGTCACTAATCAGTTTCCTTTGCGGAAGCTCCGTATATACGGCTTTATTTAACAGATAGAAATAAATAAACGCAAATCTTTGACGAATTTGATTATAGGAATTTTGTGTGGTGATTAGTGACCGTTAATCGATATAGATTTAGAAATCATGAGCTGAAAAATAGCTTTCAAAAATTATAAAACAATTCAAACACTTTTTTCCAAAATTAAAGATTCCACACTAATAACAAATAAATCTGACGTAATCTACAAGATCAACTTTTAAACTGTCCGGCAACTTACATCGGTCTTACATCGCAATATCTGGACAAGAGAGTAAAACAGCATATCAATGTTTGCAAAATCCTACAGCACTCCCTACCCACCATTTTGAACACCAACACAATTTCGTCTTCAAAAATCCAAAAATATTACATACAGAACAAAACAAATATAAACGTAATTTCTTAGAAATGATTTATATCAAACGAGATAAACACAGCATCAATTTCAGAACAGATACATGTAAACTCAGTCGCAGCTACGCCAATATCATTAATCACATTCAATACAGATAACATACCTATATCATCACATTACATTCCACACATCAAATATTTTCACATAGTCTAATTTCCCAACAATTTAGCTTTCCTTTTCCTATTTATCCCTTTTTATGTAATCCTGAACGGATAATCTGGCCGAACCATTACACTTTTTCCCTTCGTCGGCTCCTTTCACCTCAAAGAAGCCGACGCCTTATCCAAAAATGTCTTTTCTATACCGACATCCTTCCCCACCCTTCAAAATCCAACGTATATAAACACAAAATAGCAAAATATCACTGACACTCTCGACACGACACGCAAGAAGGACACAATTACACAGAAAACACATTTTGAGTGAGTAGAAATACTTTGAATGACTATAAAAAATATATTTTGCATTGTATAAATTCACTTCAATAAAGGAAAGATCCCGAAAAGACAATCCATATCGGTGACGTAATAATAAATTCATTTTTTTAAATCTAAAATGTTCTAGCATTGTATAAATTAATTTTTTCCACATCCAAAATGTAATTGTAATATGTAAACAATGTTTGTAATTCCCAGGCCCTGAAGATGATCTCAATAAAGATCGAAACGTTGGCACGATAAAGAAAATGTTTTTCTGAAACCTACATCACACCAGACCGCATCTCACGATTTCTAAATAATTATAGGAATTATTCATTTTTGAGCGACAATTGTAAAAAATATTTACACGAATAATCGTGATCTCGGTACACACAGGATGAAAAACAAATTGAATTGTTATCTGCAAAGCTTTCTGTCTATTTTAAGATCATCATCAGAGCAAAACAATTTTAATGATGTCTACAAATTGACATGATTAAATTTTTAATAGACGGTTTAAAATTTTTTTTGTGTATAAACTCAGGCTCAACTTTGTCAAGGACTGTAACATCATCGCCTTATTAATCATCTATTAAAAACTTAATTATGTCAATTTGTAGACATCTTTAAGACCCTTATGTGTTTTCCCTTATGATGACCTTAAAATAGGTCTAAAGCTTGGCAGGTAACAATGTATTTGATTTTTTGACCAGCCAGACTATACCGAGTTACAGCCTATTCGTGAGTTAAAAAACTGGTCGATACATTAATCACTTTACAGAGAAAAATATTTATCTTTTTTATTACAAAA
This sequence comes from Cimex lectularius, assembly GCF_000648675.2. Taxonomy (NCBI): domain Eukaryota; kingdom Metazoa; phylum Arthropoda; class Insecta; order Hemiptera; family Cimicidae; genus Cimex; species Cimex lectularius. Next base: position 725,198 of record NW_019392659.1, on the reverse strand, counting down.
TCCTCCCTAATTATGGTGAATTCATTAGGTGGGTCATAATGAGATTTGTTACTGTATCAAACTTTCTGATATGTGTACATGCACATATTTCTCATTCCTCTTGATGATAATGATGATGATGGATACAAGGAAGTGTTCCCCAAGTACTGCAGCCTTCTGACCTTTCGTACATTCCTTGTTCCTTAGTTCAGTGCAATCGACTGATCCTTCTCTTAATGAATACTAGGTCATTGACTGCCACATTCTGCTTTCTCCTTCTATTTTGTAATTTGTCAAAAATATTTCAATAATGGGGAATCACATACACATTGTAATGTTGAACACAATTGGTAAAAAATGAGACGAAGTACTTGGCATATTATTTAATTTCTTAGCAAGCTGGTTCATTGACCATTAAAGATCGATTTAACAGTTTTTTTTTTCAAAGAATGTTTTTCATGTTGCTGCATGAATATGATCGATCTAATGTCTAATCTTTGGAGAAACGTACTATTGATAAAATATAAGCAATAATTAAAAGATAACCCATATTGGTCGTGATCCGCGATAAGTTATTCTAATTTTTATGACTTAAAAGGCGTTTGACAATGAAGATAGGGAACTTTCTGCAATTAAAAATATTTACAAGATTCGATTTTATATGTACTAGTAGCCCTCGCTATGGGAACTTACAGGTGGACTCAGGAGTAAGACAGGGGTGTGTGCTGTGCCAACTCCTATTCAGCCTTTTTATTAATATTTCCGATAATCTTTGAGCTAGTATCTTAGTGAAAGGTGTAAAGCTGGGAACACACTTACCAGATGGAACGCTATGCGACGCGACCCGATGCTACCTGACGCCTGGCCACGTTTTGGTAGGGTGTGCACATCTATGCGACGTCAAGCGCACGCCACGTACAGTCACACAGCGTGTATCACAAATCAGTATCACAATCGCAATGCCTCTTTTGTTAATGCACTATTTTGAGCAAAACCATGTAATAAATTGTTAAACTTAATTGTTTTAAATAAAATTATTCCGGTGTTTTGATAAATTTTCTTTCTTACCATCACAATTAATTAATTTATAAATTATTAATTAATTGATAAAAACTTACGAAGTTTTGATCTCGTGTAATTTGGTTTATATTAAAAAAGGAATAGAAATGATGAATGATGGAGTGAATGCGGTGTTCAATCCTTTTTTTTTAAAAAGATAGTTTCTACTCACAGTAAGTTCTAGTAGTAAGTACAACTTACTGTGAGTAGAAACTATCTTAAAAAAAAAAAGGATTAAAATAGGAATGTTGTAATCAATACTGTTCTGATGTGACTTGACGAAAATGGTGTCATTTGATGAGCAAAACAATGAAATAAATTTTTAGTTAAATTTTATGAGCAAAACTGTGTAATAAATTGTTAGTTAAGTTCATTACATAAAAAAATGGTATACCGGCGTTTTGATCAATTGTCTACCAAACTCTTAAAATTAATTAAAAAAAAAAAAAAATAGAAACTAATAAATTTTTGATCTCGGTTAATTTGGTTTATATTAAAATAAGTATGTTGTAATTAATATAACGACAATAATACATGTAGTTTGAATAAATATATGAGTGTCCGGTTCTGTTGTCTTTGACTGTACTCGAAGTTACCCGACGAAAATCTGGACAGTGGTGACCGCGTCGTACGGTAGCGTATCGGGCAGATGTGCACGCGGGTAATACAATCTTATGGAAAATTGGACTTAGGATTTGCGTCGGGTAGCAAGGGTAGCGTCGCATAGCGTTGTATCGGGTAAGCGTGTTCCCGGCATAAGACTTAAATGTCTTCTCTACGTGGATGATATGGTGGTGGTCGAAGCCATGATCAACCGACAGGACGATACTGCAAAACACGGGGCCTTAAAAAAAGAAAAAGTGGTTTTTTGGTGGCGATCAGATTGAAATTGTCAATACGTATAAAAAATACCTGGGGATGGTGCTTATACCCAAACTATCATTAAATGAGCACTTAAAGCAAAAAGCGATAAAGCTAAAGCAAGCATTGAAAACCCTTTTTGCAAAGCAAGATGTTGTTGTTAAATATGTATTCTTTGTTACGGATGTCAAGTGTGGGGAGGTAGAGAGTATGAGGAAATTGAGCGAACTCGAAGCTTTTTCATTGGAAAACTTTTCTATATCCCTAATTCCGCCCCCAACTCCAATGCACTTTGAAGTACGACCCTTTTCATTTATATACTAAAACGACATCTTTCGGCAAATAAAGTATATGACAAAAGAACGTTACCCGAACACATACTCAGTTAAAGTATCAGAAAGAAAATTCTTTGGTAACGAGTTAAAATAAAAGTTAAATGGATTTGACTTATGGCAGAGTACAATTTTTACAAGTTACGCTTCAAAGAATAGAATATTAAAACTGTTCTAGTTAGGGTTGACGCAATCAAAAATGAAACTTTATAAATAAAGCAAAATGTTCCACCACCCACAATTTTAGAGACCTTACATTTAGTGAAAATTTATATTTAAAAGAAGATAAATTAAGTATATTTTACATGTGGATAATTTTCAATTGTAAAAGCGATTCACTAAGTTCGAATGATAAATTCTTCCTTACAGAAGAGCAAAAAAGTGCTCTTTATGTAAAAAAAAAATAAAAATCGATTTCATTTTTTGCCAATATATCTTTGAATTCAGTGTCAGATGGTTTGGAAAAAGGGCCTTTCAATTAATGAAGTAGGAGAGATAATAAATGGGGAAAACTGATGGCCTTATGTCATTTTCTCATTAATAGTTGCAAATATATAAATTTTTTGATTGGAGAATTCATTTTTTAATCTTAGTACTTCAATTTAATCATTACAGTGTCTCATGTAATTTTGTTTTAGTTATTCTATGTGTTTAGTAGTATTTTCTTTCATAATGTAAAAATTTTTTTTTTTTGATTTTGGCCAACACGCCAGATTAAAATTTAGTTCATGTCAAGAAATATGTTATTTTCTTGTTTTCTTTTATATCATGTAATGAAAGTTTGAAAATGAAAGACGATTATTATAATTTTTATTGGACGTAATTCTTTTCTCTTCTTGTAGTCAAACAAAGTAAGCCATAACCACAAAAGTTGGCTTAATATTTGACTGAATGCTTTTTTCAACATGTAGGTTTTATGCACTTCATTGGATCTACTGTGATAACTTTGTAGTCAGAAATTCACTTCAGATTGGTTCACGCAACTTTATTTACTTTCACTCCTTAAATTCCCTAGTTTCGTGGTCCGCTTGACCAATTAATATCATTTAATTAATTAAGGTTTTTAGATGAGATAAAAAAGTCAGTGTCACGTGCGGGATTCGAACCCACGATCTTCGGCTAGACACACGGCTGCTCTACCACTTGAGCTATCGTGACGTCGATCCACTCGGACACTAACTTCCCATATCAACTCCACCTTTTGAATTTTCTCTCTTTTTTGCCATTTTGCAAATGTCGTGTAATCTATTCGATTCTCGGCGACAAATGAAATGACGACGGAGAGCTTTAGTGAAGGTATACTTCATTTTAAACTTATTAAATTCACTAGTTTCGTGGTCCGCTTGACCCACTAATATCTTTAAATTAATTAAGGTTTTTAGTTGAGATAAAATTTAATACTATTAAATAATTTATTTAATTTGTGAAACAGTATAGTCTTTACTGGAAAAATTTCCTGTCCTTCTTCTTTTTAACCTTCGTGTAGAAAATGGAGGGATAAGAGGTGTTGGACGAGTGGTTGATCGTTAAATAATATCTGGGTAGGTTTTGTGAAATTTATAATATTTGGTATGGATTGTGCCTTATAAAAGGGTAATAATATTTTAAGGGTCGTCGGTAGCCGCAACGGTAGTCGATAACACGGCGCTCATCCACTGTAAGGTAAAGGTCCCGGGTTCGAATCCAGCGGCCGACATACTTACAAATGGGCTTTTTTTTTAAAAACACCGGCACCCGAGGGTTGATATGACTCTGCTGTTGCGAACCCTCTTAAAAAAATTTAGTGTGTTTTATTTGAATACAATTTTTCAAAGAATTTTTACTGGGCTGTAAAGCTTTTTAATACCACTTTTTATAGCAAACAAAAATTGATCAGGAAAGGATTTTTTCCCTTCGATGTCCGTATTTTATCCATCTTCAACGATAGTACAACTACAGGAAAGCTGGTTGTTTTTTTTCTCTTTCATCTTATGTTCAACTCATGCAAATAATTGATTTCTATACGTTTATCGTGCAAATTAGCGTGTTCTAAACTAAATTTAAGTAAAAGCCTCTATGTTACGACTGAGTCGATCTTCACAAAATTTGAAACCATGTTCTAAAAACTTCGTTCAGATTTGATGTCATTTTATGTGAAAAAAGATAAAACCTACTGGAACCTTTTTATCTTTCGCAATTTATTTACGGAGAGTAGGCTTAGGCCTCAATTCTCATCTATTAATATAATATAAACAAAGGTGAAATAAATCACAACCACGAATGTAGGCTAAATATGTGACAGGGTTTTTTTTTTGCGTGCAGGTTTTATCAACTTGATTGGATTTACTGCGATAACTTTGTTGTCAGAAATTCACTTCAGATTACGTAAAGCCGATAGTTAATAACAGAGAGAAAGCAACCCGGTGGGCTACATGATATTCTTTCCTCGAGCAATTATCTATTTTTAAATATACTCAGTTACAGTATTTATGTATTAATATCGGATTTTTCATCAAACTCGACCTCATTTTCCTGCATACCAGCCAACATAATGCCCTGCAGTCGTTTTGTTGTATCGATTTAAAACAAAAGAAACAAGTGAAAATTCACATTAGTGTAGAAAGGATTTCAGCGTAGGAATCATTTAAGGATCGTAGTCAAAGGTCAGCGTTTTCACGCAATTTCGCGTAAAGACGTTTACCGCCTTTCTCCATTCTTAGCCTTTGGAAAAATTACCAAAACAGTTTTCAAAGATTCAAACTCAGAATAAGCCGACACGGAGATTCTGGCACTAGTGTATAAAAATGCACTTGAATTAGAAAATTGCTCGGCTTTTATAAAATAATTAGGACCGGGCATAATTGGTGAAAGTGGCAAGTAATATTAAAGGAGGACTCCAATTAAATGAGAGACTTAGCAGAGTGTTACCGGTATCATAATAGAATTCTAACGTGTGTAAAATATGTTTAATTTCTCTTTATTAAATTTATCTATAGTATTATTTATGACATCACGATGCGACATATTTTTGAGAACAATGAGTACAAACATTATCTTTTCGATGAATGACTTATTGCTATCAAACACCATTAAGAAAAAAATTGATTTCTATACGTTTATCGGTCAAAGTGGCGTGTTCTAAACTGCATTTTAAAGTAAAAGCCTCAATATTACGACTGAGTCGATCTTCATAAGAAAGTGTGTGGTGTTTAGTGACCGTTAGCCAATGATTATTCGGAGATCGTGAGATGCGGTCTGGTGTGACGTAGGTTTTAGAAAAACATTTTCTTTATCGTGCCAACGTTTCGATCTTTGTTGAGATCATCTTCAGGGCCTGTGATTTATAAACATTGTTTGAATTTTACAAAACATGTAGGATTTGGACAAAAAGTTGTGAATTTATACAATGGTAGAAAATTTTAGATTAAAAAAATGAATTTATACAATATTAGAAAATTTTAGATTTAAAAAAGAATGAATTTATACAATGATAGAAAATTTTAGATTAAAAAAATAAATTTTCTAGCATTGTATAAATTCATTTTTTTAATCTAAAATTTTTTAGCATTGTATAAATGCACAATTTTTTTCCACATCCTACATGTATTTGTAAAATTCGAACTATGTTTATGAATCCCAGGCCCTGAAGATGATCTCAATAAAAATCGAAACGTTGGCACGATAAAGAAAGTGTTTTTCTAAAACCTACGTCACAACAGACCGCATCTCACGTTCTCCGAATAATCTTCATAAAAAATTTGAAACCATCTTCTGAAAATTATGAAGGACTATAATACATTTTCCTAATTAGGCATCTATTATGGACTTCATCATGTCAATATGAAGAGATCTTTTAGATTGTTCTGTCCGGCTATGACCTTAAAATAGGTCGAATGATTCGCAGATAACAATTGAATGTTTTTTATTCAAATTACTTGTGTATAAGAAAGTGATACATCCAACTAAAACTATCTAAAAAATAAGTCTGACGTCTTTCATGTTAATGTTACCAAAATCAAAATATAAATGTACTAGACTCTTTGAATATTAAGAAAACATGTGACATGACAGTCGGCGTATTGTCTGTGGTCTTTCTTCTGTGTTTGATTTATGTTGTGTCGTCTGGCCGAGAGACATGACAACGGTAAAAAAATGTACTATCACATTTGTCTTTAACTCCAGGCATTAAAAAAAAAGAAAGCATTAATAAGCGGTTTAACACATTCGTTGGAGACTGGCTCCTCTTGAGCGTCTACACTCTCAACCCTTTCCTTTTAATAGTACCTGGGTTTTTCGACAGATAGCACGTCTTGGTTGCATGTTATCCAACCGGTTTGATTCATGTAATGTAACTAAGTTTTTAATTATTTCCTAGTTGAGTAACTAATGAGTAGGTTTTCGTTAGAAACGGATATGGAAATGGAAAATCGAACAGGATTAAAGAATTTGGGTTACATCAAATTATTATGGTTTATTTCCATGATTTTTATTTATTTTATTTATATAAAGTTGTATGTTTCAGGATTTTTTCCTTCAAAAACTACAAATGTGTTTCTATAAAATAATACTATCATTACAAGAATATATATTAGTATTTTACACATTATTTTTAATGTGTTACATGCTTATCTTATTATTTTCTTTTTATTTGAGTTTAATTAAAGACATAAGGACCGTTTTGCACCTATAAAATCAATTTTTTTAATATTCAGAATGATGAAACTCATACATAGCGCAAAGCAGTTGTAATAGCTAGTGAATAACTTGTTAATCAAGGTGGTCATCATAATATTTCAATATTCCCACGGGCTTGTGGGGTGTAGTTGTGTGTATGGTCACTCAAACTATACATTACCTGCCCAGCCAGTCAGATACTTAAAGGGGTAATAAACCTTTTTTTATACGCTAGGGGTATTCACGGTCTTTGTGTTAACCTTGTTAGTCTGTTAGGTCCTGTTAGATTGGGAAAAATTATGACGTAGACTTGTAAGAATCGGCTAGTTAACATTGCTCGATCTAACAGAACAAAGACAATGTTAGATGTTAGTTCGAAAATGTAGTCACATTGCTATCCGTCAGGGCGTAAGTAACCAACATGGCAGCAATGAATTTAACAGCTGTTTTTTGTTTACCCTCTACCTGACCAAAAACCAGATCCCAAACCCATTAATCGCCATGGTCAATTTCTTCTTCATTAACATAATGTTAAAATTCTAATGTTACACATTTGCACAATGTTTATAAACATTCGCATTAATGCCAAATTAGATACACAATAAATGTTTGTTTTTGACTGCAAGAATATTGGGAAGGTTTTTGTTGGCCTCACTACGGTGTGTTCGGTTCGGGTAACATAGTTGTTTGCAGAAAGTCAGTGTCCTTCATGCCTAATTGGCCAGATGTTTTTTATTCACTTTTCTCTTTTGTTTATCTTTCGGGACAATTATATGATTGAATCATCTCTAAGGCACATTTCGACGATTCAACTTTTGTTGTTTTGCGTTAGCAATTCAATAGTTGAAAGCGAATAGTTTCACTAAAAATTTTCGTTAAAAATTGTTTCTTGCCTGACAATACAAAATAATACAACATGTGTGCTTGCAGAGAAAGGTTTCTTGATGTGTCTCAACTGATTGAGAGTTGTAATTCCTTGGCCTCATCTAGAGAGCGTGTAGAAATGCCACCAGATAGAGAACTGTGGATGAAAAACGGCTTGATATAACCTCTGCTGTTTCAAGTCAGTTGTGGGATCAGGCATGGATTTATTTTCTGTAAAAAAAATATGCATTTGCGAACATTAGAAAATAATATTTTTCAATCCTCAAGTTTCAAGTCGTGCTTCAACTTGTAATAAAAGAGGAATGATTTGGACGACAAAAATTTGAGTTAATCAAATAGTTAAAAAACCGTACTGTTGAACCGAATCATGATAGATTTCAACAATCAAACAGACAAAAGTTGAATTTTGAGAACGTGCCTTTAAAGTCTCCATGAAAACGATTTTTTTAAATATATATTAGAGGTATTCACGATCTTTGAGTTAACCCTGTTAAGTCTGTTAGGTCCTGTTAGATCTCGAAAAAGGATGACGTACATTTGTATGAATCGGTTAGTTAACATTGCTCGATCTAACAGGCCAGGGCCAATGTTAGATGTTAGGTCGAAAATGTAGTCACATTGCTATCCGTCAGGGCATAAGTAACCAGCATGGCAGCAATGAATTTAACAGCTGTTTTTTGTTTACATGTACTTTTATTCTTAAATATCCACTAATTAAATCAGATCAATACATTTATTTTGTTAATTTCTGACCTGTCCTTATACTCTCATTTATAATAGATACGTCCCCTATCCTACAAAGTTGTAGGCTGTTAGACGCTGGGATACAAGTTAGGTTTGTTGGCACGAATTATCGCGTGTCATTTATTAGTACTTTTCGAGTGCATAGATAGCTTTTTGAATGAAAGAGTTGATTAATTTTCTTTTTTTATTAACTTCTGCCATCTTACAAGTTAACCCAAAAGAAAACCAAAACAAAAAACAACAGCCTTCAAGGACTGTCATTGCTTTATTTTTGGTTCTACCAGTTGCCACGCGCAGTATTATGGAAAAATTAACGTTTAACATGCTAAGAAAAGCAGGGGCGTTCACGATCTTACTGGAAATTTCTCTTTTCGTGTTAACACGAGTTAACATCTTACAATAGCCCTGATATCGTCATCGGTTATTGTAGTGGTTACACTTGTTAGCACTTAGCAGTACTGTCTCCCACTTCTGGCAGAAATTTGGCAATATTCTCCTGGATTTGTACCATTATTAGTGTACATGGACGGGAATAATGTGTTCTCAGGTCACTAGGCAAGACACGCCAGTTATTAAGTCGTTGAGCACGCATTGGTGGGGATCTCTGATTAAGTGCCTCTTGGTTATCCTACAATGCCCAATTCTCAGACAACATGCTTCCAATATGAAAACATTTTTTGAAAGGTTTCTCTACAATGTGGTGTCCCATCATGGCTGCTTCTCACTCATTGATGGGAATATTTGAGCGACAAGGGAAAAGTGTGTCCCCTCCCCGTTGTTGAAGGAATCGCGTAAAAGCCGTCTTTCACCATAGATCTATTGGGAATGTATGACTCAAGCCTTACAGGCATGGAATCAGAGCACATCACTTTATAACTCTGGGGCAAAATAATTGTTATATTGTTTGATTATACAGGTTCAATTCTGCATATACTTCACCTACGGCAGTGTTTCAGTGGTCGGGGAATAGACCTCGGTTTTATGCGTACTACAGCTGAAGTTAGGCTCAACTGGCTATTGACAACAAGGTCATATCATGCACTTAAACCTAAACACACTCATTTCTAAATACACTTTTTCCCACTTACTTACCATCCAGCTTATAAATATTCTCACGTGGAGATTATGTTCAGCTCGGCGCTATTTGCTCGATATGAAGCTGTGTAAAAGAAACGTTTTCTTTATTTGCCAGCGGATAACACTTGTTTCCTTCCTTTGGGACCGTCTGTATTTCCGATTGTCCCTCTGTTTTTCAATATGTATTAATATAAAACTATCTAAATGAAAACAGATAAAGGAAAAATAACTTTTGAGGTAATGTTAACATTACCTTAATAGATTAATCTGGCTAATTAAGGCTTTTCCAATAAACCGCCAATTAGTGCTTCAATTATTATCAATACTACATGAGTGGGTGAAAATTCCATTGAGAATTTTCTCAATCAGTTCGGCTTATTTTCCAGACAAAAGGACCCAGCCGCGACAAAATTTACATTCCTCTGCAATCGTGATAAATAACAAGCTCCGTGTCTAGAAAGCATAAATATCATACTGTAATAAAACTGACTGCAAACAATTATGCAAATGTCTCTTACGCCCACGCAAGCAAGTTGCAGACAGAATCACATTGCGTGCAAACAAATTCAATAAAGCCCTGAGTGTAAAAGTGTATATGTAAATGTTTGCCAGCATCGTTTTTGTTATATTCACTAATTTCTTGGTCCGTTTGACCAATTAATATATCACAATTAATTAAGATTTTTAGTTGAGATAAAAAGGCAATGGCAGGAGCGGGATTCGAACCCACGATCTTCGGCTAGATACGCCGCTGTTCTACCACTTGATCTATCGTGACCTCGATCCACTCGGACACCAACTTCACATCTCAACCCCACTCCGCGGCCATTTCATTTGTCGCCGAGAATCCAATCCGATTACACGACATTTGAAAAATGGCAGAAAGGAGGGAAAACTCAAAAGGTGGGGTTGAGATGCTCAAGTGGTAGAGCGCCGTCGTTTCTAGCCGAAGATCGTGGGTTTGAATCCCGCTCCTGCCATTGACTTTTTTATTTCAACTAAAAACCTCAATTAGTTGTTGTTATGCTTTGTAAAAAAATAAATTTGAAAAAAAAAAATATTTTTTTTTTCCTTAAGAGCATGTCTTAAGTGGAGAAGATCTCGCCCGGGTAGATGCCATCCATCCATCCACGATGGTCTATAGCAGTTTAGGGCCACCGGTAGTCTCAATCCGGGAGAAGTCCGTACCGCGATGCAGGACAAAGTTGTGGAGTTCTTTCCGTAATACGGAACTGTAATTTAAATTTTTCCTTGATTTGTAATCAACTCTAAACCGTCCACAATGTAACGATGGACTATACAATAGTCATTACAAGGCTTTGTGAGAATGTGAGAATAGCCTGGACTATAGACCTCCCGCAGGAAGTTCTCTCCTGTTGAAGAGGCTTCGAGTAGAAAGACCACTAAGTACTCGCAAATCAGCAGTTGAACAATAGTTGGCTCTTCATTTCCCTGGTGAGTGCCGATTTGGTTTGTAGCAATCAGATGATAGGAAGTTCTTTGATTGCCCTAAGGTACATTGGGGAAGTTCTTTTGAAAGCTGTCTATTCACTCCCAAAAACATCCAACAACCCAAAATCGAACACATGTACTGTATCGTTTTTACATGTACTGTTTTTTTCACCGAAATGTTAATTTTTGGCTGACCTTAGAGTTATGTCCGTGTTTATAAAAATATGACGCTTTTTGCGCTTCGTGTAACTTAAAAACACTTCAAACCCTGACACTAGGGATAAATTGTGCGGCCACAAGGCCTTTTGCACCACGACCTGAATAGATCTATCGTACTCCCCGGCTATTTATAACTCACTGTCCAGCTTCAGGTTATTAACCAGCCTCTACAGCTTTGCCAGCGGTTCCTAGGTGTAAGATCTGGCTTGTGATTTTTCTTGTCCTAGTTGTATGAACCTGCACCTACATAGACTTTCACAGAAACGTAAAATGTGTTCTGCGGTCTCCTCCTCTTCCTGGCAGTATCTCCATAGGGCTTCTTCTGTCTCTACTTCTATATGGTGTAGAGTTGTTCTATATGCCTTCTTAAGCGGCCGTGCCCTGTTAGGAGTCCAACCAGAATCCTGGTTCGGTTGCGGTTAACTTACAGTATTTCTTTGATCAGTTTTGCGGATGGTCCTTCTATGAATCTCATCGCGTGCCTCGTACCTGTGTATTATTCCACCAGGTTTTGGACTCATTACGGATCCATTTTAAGATGTGCCGGCTGCTAAGCCAACCCTGTTACTAATTGATTAAAGACTACGTCTGATTATGAAAGATAGATATATACTCTCTCACAAAGTATGCCCAATATCAATGTGTCCAAACAATAAGGTAATTCATAAGGTAAAATGACATTTCAAGCTTTACAAGTATAAAAAAACACAATTGCGAGAAACATGAGTTTTACTTATATTATTTTTTCAAAGCAACTCATTTTTCTCTGTTTGAATTAATTCCAGGCACATATGTGAAGGTTTCTAAATCTCTTTGATCTCTTGTGAGGAAGGTGATAAAAGTGAACTCGAAGCAGAATAACAATTAGACAAAAAATTCGTGCCTGTTTAACACTTATTATATATGTATGAAGGATCACTATAAAAGTCTAAAATAAAATAGTTCAAAATTCTGAAACATCTTTTGGTTACTGTAACTTTTTACTACTAAGTTACTTAGTCTCATTTACAACGATCCTGCTTATTTTCATATCTATTATTTATTTTATTTGTTTCTATCTTTACAAAATAAATATATAGTTAGTAAAAGTACTAGTATAGATGATTATAGACAAATCTGACAGATCTGTTAAACCAGAGGGCAGGGGGACAACAAGTCAGCATTGGATCTCTATTTTATTAGTTAGGCGGTTAAAATGGAAGTCACGGGGCCATCGCCGTTTTAGACTGCGTGGAGGATTGTAAGGATGTGACGTTGAGATTTGAGGAAAGTGTTTGGGGTGAAGGAACAGTGGGAGGGATAGTTTAGAATGGAAATTGAGGATTTGATCCTTCACGAATGGGATTTTTAGGTCTTTATGGACCATTTGATTGGTGACGTTGAAGAGAGCGTTGAGGATAGGGCTAACTTTGGATTGAAAGGATTGAATTTATTGGATGTTCAAGGATTTGGTGGTGCCCCACAGTTCGACTCCATAATTCCAAATCGGTATGATGAGTATTTTGTAAACAGTTAGTATGTATCCTTAGTATTGATTTTGTCCCAGTTAGTATCCACCCAGGGAGTCGTGGACCACTTAATGTGGAACTAAGACGACGGCGGGTGGTACAATGTGGTTGAGGCTCGGGGCCGAAGAAAGGGTACCTCGTATCCTTATCCACGTCCCTTTCTTACTCCAGGTTCCTTCATTGTTTCCTGTGACCCCTCCCAACCGTTGGTTACAATATGGAAAAATAATGGTGTAGCTCTGAGGACTTGGCAACCTCTCTAAAGCAGGCTTTTACCGTAGGCAGTCTCCTCTAGGTGGTGTTTAGCAATTTCTCTTTATACAAAACAGCGGCCGGAGCGGATCCGGTAGTTTCTACGCTGGGGAAGCCCAAATACTCTGGGAGATAGAGTGGCCTTCTCTATCTAGGGAGCGCGCGGGAGACCAGGCTGATATATTTCGGCTAGCCCTTTGCGCGCGGCATAAGGTTCGATGCTTAATGCGGACCCGACCACTCGGAGCGAGGTTGTTGTGGCCCCTCGGTGCTGAGCGGCCTCTACACCAACGCTGTGGCAGTAACACCAGTCCGTCGTACGCTAATCAGCTCTCATCTTGAGAATCAAAACGTCCGATAAGGCCGAGTAGGCTAGGTGGGGACGTTAAAGATCCTCATTGTCCTTTCTAGGACGACCGAGCAATGTCCCAGTTAGTCTGACTACTCCATATCTTTTCTTGTCTTTTTAATCTTGTATTTGGGTTCCAAGTAGTATGCTATCAAAAAAAAGCGCAAGATAGCGGACTTGGTTGGAAGGAGATATTACCTTCTTGTTTATGAGCGCTGGTGGGCTGGTGTGACATTTGAGCGTAAACGCTTGTTGGCTGGCTTTTTGCTTGTTCAGACTGATCGGACATCGAATTCATCAGTCGTAATGAGGATGCTGGATTGCTTTTGTGGCTAGAGTAGGATTTCCGTATCGTCCGCGTAGGTTATGAATTTGTGTGTGGATATAGAGCGTGGCACACCCGATCTTGGGCTAAGTAACAGACGCTACATCTACCCTTGACCAAAGCAACTGCCTGAATGAGATCTTCATGTTTACTGAATTTTATTGTTTCATCAAAGAAGACATTTTAAAAAACCAGATAACTCATTATTAGAAGTGTAGATAGTGTATAAGATTGGACCAAGGGTACGACCTTTTAAACCATCGATCCGAGAGAAAGGATCTCAGGATGAGATAGTAGGGAGGATAAGTTTTAATTTGTAAAGGAGTATCACCAAAAAAGGTTTTAGTAAAATTGGGGATCACATAACCGTAATGTTAGCCGGTGCAGAAAAAACATGGCTGCTTAATAATAAAACTTTCCTAAATTCGTCATAACAATTAAACATTCTGGACACGCATAAAGTGGTTTATCTGTACCCGCTGGAAATAACACAGTTGGATTTAAGTGACAAAAATAATTAATTTTGTAAATGTGAGCCTTCCTTTTTTAATCTAGTTAGAATCCTACTAATTGCTATTTTAACAGTTTACACGATTGGCCTCTGGTCGCATGGATACAAATACTGGCTGAACGCTGTTTAAAACAAAAGGCCTATTGTAGTCATTTTGGATCACTAAAAAGCATCTTCAGTGTTAATATGATATTATCCTATTAACATATCCTTTGTTAAGCTTTGGGGAAATTATTAATTGAGTAAGCATTTAGGTAGAAGACTAACCCAACAAACACGCGTGGGCGTGGGATTAAGTTATGATTTCTTTTTTATCCCTTTGCGGATGTTTCCATTGTTATCTAAAAAAGAAGATATTTATGTAAATGTTACATTTTTACGTTATATTTTTAAGCCGTTCATTTTCAAATAAAAGCCTAAGTGAAAGGAAAACGACTGAACTACCATTATTCTAAAATTTTTGCTAGTCTGCTCGATTACTATTTTCATAAATATATCAGCCTAATTTTTATTAGTGATTCATGTTACTTCTTATGGTTGTACGACTCAATTTCTGAAATATAACCATTTGTGTTGGTTCAATTATTATTACTATTGGTACGTTTTAAAATTTGGATTTCTTACTTTTTCACATTATTATCCTCCCCCCCATATATCCCTATATCTCCTGGGAATGTTTTAAAATATGTTCACTTTCCCTGTCCTGTACCTGGGGGCGCTCCCAATTCGTTTAAGTTTTCCTACTGTTGCATTCCTTACTGACGTCTCATTTCCCACCCATTGACGGGTACCTGGATTCAGGGGGACGGAAAGTGTCGATGATCAACGAGGTTATTTCTCCCAGACCCTAAATTCCCAAACTACAAAAAATTCATTCATGAAACAACACCGTAGTTCCGGAAGGCGGTTGGCCGATGGCTTCGAGGGCATATCCGGCGACGTTCCCTCGGGTTCCGTTTTGGCTGGTCTGTCGTCAAACAGCAACAATCGAA
Organism: Cimex lectularius; assembly: GCF_000648675.2. Taxonomy (NCBI): domain Eukaryota; kingdom Metazoa; phylum Arthropoda; class Insecta; order Hemiptera; family Cimicidae; genus Cimex; species Cimex lectularius. Next base: position 710,000 of record NW_019392659.1, on the reverse strand, counting down.
AAAAAATATAACAGATAGTAGGGTATGTAAGACGATGTTTGTAAGATGTTAACTCGTGCTAATTCGAATAGAGAAATGTCCAGTAGGATCGTGAACGCCTTCTTCTTTTCTTAGCATGTTAAACGTTATTTTTTCCGCAATGCTGTGGGTGGCGATTGGTAGAACCAAAAATAAAGCTATAACAGTCCTTGAAGGCTTGTTGTCATTTGTTTTCGTTTTAACTGTGTTATATTGTAACATACCAGAAGTTAATAAAAAAGAAAATTAATCAACTCTTTCGTTCAAAATGCTATGCACTCGAAAAGTACTAACAAATGACACGCTTCAATTTATGCTGCATACCTAACTTGTATCCTAACGTCTAACAGACTACTACTTTATAAGATAGGGGATGTATCTATTATGAATTGAGAGTAGAAAAACAGGTCAGATATTAACAAAAGAAATGTATTGGACTGATTTAATTAAAGAGTGTTTAAAAACAAAAATACGTGTAAACAAAAAAACAGCTGTTAAATTCATGGCTGCCATGTTGGTTACCTACGCCCTGACGGATAGCAATCTGACTACATTTTCGACGTAACATCTAACATTGGCCCTGGCCTTTTAGATCGAGCAATGTTAGCTAGCCGATTCTTACAAATCTACGTCATCATTTTTCGAGATCTAACAGGACCTAACAGACTTAACAGGGTTAACCCAAAGATCGCGAATACCTCCAATATAAAAAAAAATTCGTTTTCATGGAGACTTTAAAGGCACGTTCTCAAGATTCAACTTTTGTCTGTTTGATTATTGAAATCTATCATGATTCGGTTCAACAGTCCGGTTTTCAACTATTTGATTAATTTAAATTTTTGTCGTCCAAATCATTCCTCTTTTCTTACAAGTTGAAGCACGACTTGAAACTTGAGGATTGAAAAATATTATTTTCTAATGTTCGCAAATGCATATTTGTTTACAGAAAATAAATCCATACCTGACCCCACAACTGACTTGAAACAGCAGAGGTTATATCAAGCCGTTTTTCATGCACAGTTCTCTATTTGGTGGCATTTCTACACGCTCTCTAGATGAGGCCAAGGAATTACAACTCTCAATCAGTTGAGACACATCAAGAAACCTTTCTCTGCAAGCGCACATGTTGTATTATTTTGTATTGTCAGGCAACAAACAATTTTTAACGAAAATTTTTAGTGAAAGTATTCGCTTTCAACTATTGAATTGCTAACGCAAAACAACAAAAGTTGAATCGTGGAAATGTGCCTTAGAGATGATTCAATCACATAATTGTCCCGAAAGATAAACAAAAGAGAAAAGTGAATAAAAAACATCTGGCCAATTAGGCATGAAGGACACTGACTTTCTGCAAACAACTATGTTACCCGAACCGAACACACCGTAGTGAGGCCAACAAAAACCTTCCTAATATTCTTGCAGTCAAAAACAACCATTTATTGTGTAATTTGGCATGAATGCGAATGTTTATAAACATTGTGCAAATGTGTAACATTAGAATTTTAACTTTATGTTAATGAAGAAGAAATTGACCATGGCGATTAATGGGTTTGGGATCTGGTTTCTGGTCAGGTTGAGAAAGACGTAGACTCTATGATGCCAAGCTTTCGGCCTCTACAAGACCATCATCAGAGCCTGAACAAATATTACAACGTTATATTGTAATATTAGTTATACGTTTTTTTGATTTGTTTTAACTTACAGCATCCTATTTCTTATATTAACATTATAGAATGACGAAAAACCCCGACGACATCGACCTCGAGGTCACGAAGTACATGAGGTTGGTTAAGTTGAAATTACGACAAGTTTTTTTCAGTTTTTTCTATAATTGATGTCAAACTAGATCAAACCGACAATTTCAATAGTAAAATAGGTAGTTTTTAAAAGGATTACAAACCATAGTGGTCTTCCAAAATTGCAGGTCCAGTCGGTAAAGAAAACGTTATGCGTCGGAGGTAATTCTACTCGCACAGTTCCTATCCAAAAACAAACCAAAAAACTTGCAATTAATGTGATAATGTAATGTTGTAATATTTATTCAGGCCCTGATTATGGTCTTATAAAGGCCGAAAGCTTGGCAAGTGATCATATAGTCTACTTCTTTCTCTACCTGACCAGAAACCAGATACCAAACACTTTAATATTAATGCTGTGTAATCAAATTATTTTATAATTGCAAACAGACTTTTTTATTTTTTGTAATTTCTGTATCTACGAAAAATGTATTGTTCCAAAACTGTATTGATATTTGTTTAATTTCATTACAAACTTGTATAAAACCTTTTTAGACATGTGGATTTACGCCCTGAGGCAAAATCGTCCTATTTCAACCTGGGGCGTTTATTGGAAAAGTTTTGTGCCCTACATGTCCCTTAAATGGTTCAGACCCACTTGTAAGGCTGCTGCTGTAAAGTTAAATGGGAGACATTTTTGGCATCACCACTACATCACCTTTGAAATGCGTCATGTCCTGAAGTTTGCTAGATTAACTTCTGCTAAGACAAACCGCAAGGCATTTCATATTCAGTGCTGTTTTCAACATCAAAGGATGGTTTTTAAAAATTAAAAACTAAATATGCAATTTGTAAAAAGTAGTCTTGTGTTGCCTCGATTTGGTCCGGGCAATTTGGCTACTAAGTAGTTCCGATTGGGTTTTGAATGAACCGCCTAATGCCTTGAAATCGTTATGTCTCATAGTTGTTTAAGTTTTTGTTTTCGTTAATTTAGTGATTTGAGAGTTTAGAGTAAGGTTAATTTTAAAAATAATCGACCCCTTTATGAGAAGTCCACAATGCAACTTTATGATTTATCTAATGTACGCTATTGTTGTCTATATTGCAATCTCTATTATTACCAAGAGCTCTTCGTTAAATTTAAGGTTTTTATCAGAATCTAAAGCTTAGTTAGGGGCACCTGTGGCTTAGGCATTTCTTTATAAACCAATACCATCAGTATTTTTATTTTACACATTATTTTTAAAGTGTTACATGCTTTTTTATTATTTTTTTGTAATTTTATATTAATTTGTTTTTATCTGAGTTTAATTAAAGATGTAAGGACGATTTTGCATCGATAAAATCACGTTTTCTTAATATTTAGAATGATTAAATTCAAGTATAGCGCAGCGCAGTTGTAATTACTAGAGAATAAGTTTTAATCAAGTGGTCATCTCAATATTTCAATACTCCCACGGGCTTGTAGGTGTGTGTGTGTGTGTGTGTGTGTGTGTGTGTGTGTGTGTGTGTGTGTGTGTGTGTGTGTGGTCATTCAAACTATGCACCACCTGCCCAGCCAGTCCGATACTTAAAGGGGGAATAAACCTTTTTTTTATACGCTAGGGGTATTCACGGTCTTTTTGTTAACCTTGTTAAGTCTGTTAGGTCCTGTTAGATTGAGAAAAATTATGACGTAGACTTGTAAGAATCGGCTAGTTAACATTGCTCAATCTAACAGGCCAGGGCCAATGTTAGATGTTAGTTCGAAAATGTAGTCACATTTATATCCGTTAGGGCGTAGGTAACCAACATGGCAGCCATGAATTTAACAGCTGTTTTTTCTTTACACGTATTTTTATTTTTAAACGCGCTTTAATTAAATCAAACCAATACATTTCTTTTATTAATTTCTGACCTGTCCTTATACTTTCATTCATAAAAGATACATCCCCTATCCTACAAATTTGTAGAATGTTAGACGTTAGGTATGTCGGCACGAATTGATGCGTGTCATTTGTTACTGCTTATCGAGTGGATAGGTAGCAATTTAAATGAAAGATTTGATTAATATATCCGTTAGAGCGTAGGTAACCAACATGGCCGCAAAGAATTTAAAAATTGTTTTAACAGCAGGCCAATACATTTCTTTTGCTAATTTCTGACGTATCCTATATACGCTCATTCATAATAGATACATCCTATGAAGTTAAATTGAACCTTGTCAACTGTTATACTTTAAGGGTGGATAGAGAGCACTTCAAATGAAAGAGTTGATTAATTTTGTTTTTTTTACTAACTTTGGCATCTTACAATTTAACACAAAAGAAAACCAAAACAAACAACAAGTCTTCAAGGAGTGTTATTGCTTTATTTTTAGTTCAACCAATCGCCACGCCCAGCATTGTGGAAAAATTAACGTTTAGCATTCTAAGAAAAGAAGGGGGCGTTCACGATCTTATTGGACATTTCTCTACCGAGTTAATTCGAGTTAACATCTTAAAAACATCGTGAATACCCCTAGTAGGTACATTGTCCGCCCGAAATACAGTTTCATATTACCAAAGCTATACCAATTATAATTAATAGTTTATTTTCATAGCACCAGGCATCCATACTCAGTCTTAGATCCCTCTTCCCAATCGGTATCAACTTGTATCTCTTTCTCTTGATCTGCTCTGTCGGATATTTTTATTTGAATTTTTTTATTATATCTGAATTTAGGAGTCATGGCGACTAAAGACCAACTTTGTCGGAAGTTCCGCTGAAACTTAAATTGTTCTATTTTGAGCGAGCAGGCAATCGGAGCATGTCTCAACAAATGTGTTGCCGTGAATTGTGGCTCTTCCTTCTTCTTGGATGGAAGTATGCAGTGGTGGCAGATTCATGAATTCCAAAGCAGGAATAGCTTGATTCATAACGCCAGTTATTGTTTATTCGCTTCTGATTCTTCGTGATTTCACAAACCAGCTCACGCCAGAGTAGGTAGTCTACGCTAGACTTCTGTAGGAAGTCCCTCTGTGGTTTTCATCTCCACACTATCATCCATCAATCTTGCCATTGGTCGGCCCCTATTCCTATTACCTCCATATTCCCTAGCATCAGCTTCTTCTTCAGAGTATCCTGTCCTGAAACTTCAGCTTCGGCTTTAATATCATTCCCTCAAGTGAGCAGTCTGACTTTATATTCTGGTGTATAAAATGGTTTTCTCAAGGCATTCTCAGCATTTTCCTCCAACAACACAGTACAAAAGTATCAGTCTACTTTGCTCAGCGATCGTTTATTTAACATGTTTTTATTTTTATTTTTTAAGAAGGCGACGTATCAATAATAGAAAGTATTACATTTTTTAGAGCGCGCATTAGTCATACGATTTAAAATTGAGTAAAGACCAGTTTTTTAAATTAATTTACTTTAAATTCAACTACGTCAATGTCCGATTTTCACCTGTTTCTCAAAGCAGTCCGTTTCAAAGTAAACAACTTTTTCCTTCTTTGACAGTAGGAAAACAATCACAATTCTCGTCTCATATTTCCTCTTGAGGCTCAACAGGCTTCGCGTGGGAGGGGCAGTTCGGGGGTTGAAGCATGCGCCACCCCCCGCGAACTTTCTCATTCCTGCCGCCTGGCTCTCTCAGTCTCCGTCCGTGCACCGCCCCCGTTGTTCCGGACCAGGCTGAAGACGTTTAAACAATCTAGGTACGCACAAACAAAATAAAGAAAACAATTGTTTAATCACCCTGGGAGATTCCTTGACCGGTTTACTTATTTCTTAATTTTTTTTAGAAATTCATAATTCCCTCTAAAATTGCCTTTATAGAATATTTAACCATTAACCAAATTTTATCATTTTAATTCTAATTAATAATTTTTCTTATATTCCAGTGTGAAATATGAAAAATGTATTGAAAAATTCTTTTAAAAAGTAACTTTTTATTGTTTTATTATAGACAGCACAATTAATGTATTTAATACTTTGCCCTCTACAGTCGAATTATATTAAGCATAACTTTCATGAACTGTTTTTCTTTTCTAAGGTACTAATGGAATACACGAGTGTGTTAAACTTTGCCATTGGAAAACTTCTCGCTACTTTAAGTACCTCAGGCAATTTTCTCAGTGTCTTTAACGATTTTGTGGGTAAAATGTTGTAAGATGTATAAAAGTAAAAGTAATATGAGGACTAATCTTATATAGATGAGATTTACAATTGCTATAAATATTTATATTCTTTATTACATTGGAAGGACCTAGAGAAGCACCACCCCTATCAGGTTTTTTCAGACATGCTTAACTTTATTAGAACATGTTACACGCAGTTGCAAGTACACGCGAACACAAATGAGATCTATTCATAATCGAATATTCCACGCAGATATGCTTCACCTAAGTCAATAAATTTTTCCAATTAAACAATTTAATTATTTTTTAATTTATGAAGATATATCGAGCACTTTTTTACTCACGAGTAATCTAGTTCCCGGTATGGTGTGCCAAGCGTTCGACCTAGTTTAAGGTCATCATAAGGGCAAAACAAACTTAAATATGTCTAAAAGTTGACGTAATTTAGTTTTTAAATTTCTTTGAAGACCGATTCAGTCCCAATATTGCAAGAACTGTAACAATCCTCCTTGTCACAACCACAATCAAACCAACTCCTGTAATTAGGCTACCGTCTTTGGCAATTTGGAACCGATTCGGTCTTCAAAGAAATTTGAAAGGACCTAATAAAAACTTGTTAAATTGTAGACATATGTAAGGTTATTTTACTCAGATGATGACCTAAAAATAAGTCGAAAGCTTGGCGGTAATAAATGATTTTGTTTGTTCATCAAAACAAAACTGAGAACCAGATTATTCTTGAATGTAATTATTGAGGTTGAAAATTACAACAAACTTTCTTGTAAATGATATTTGAATGGTATGCTATGTTCAGAACGCCAACGTCAGAAAGAATTTACTATAAATTTGATCGAATTTCTTCAGTCAGTTATGCGACATAATCATCGTACAACCTGGAGATATTTTTATTTATCTGGTATAAAGAGAAATTTCGATATATTCCACATTCACAAACGTAATTCCACTTTATATAATATAAATAAATATTGCCCTTATAAAACCAATAACACTATCAACATAATCGAGAATATATTTTGTGTAAAAAATGTAAGATGTAGATGTATTAGCGGGGTGTGCCATATGCTGCGCCCTTCAAAAGACGTTGTTACCACCGCTCTGTACCTCACACCGGTGAGTCCTAATTCATCAACTAATTTGATTAGTAGGCTCGGTTTCAGTGGTTGAATTTCTTCTATGCTCATATTGTGTATCCCAAAGCATTTCCTCCTGCGGGCAAGTGGAGCGCCACAATGAATATGTGTGTCGGTGTCTGGTCTGCTTCTTTGCAGAATCTGCACGTGTTGAGTTATGCTAATCTTCTTTAAATTTCCGTTTAGTTTGCAGTGTCCTGTTAAGAATCCCGTTTGGATTCGCAGGCTTTTCCGTCAAAAATGATAGTACACTGAAAGACAAAACATATGGCCACCCTCTTTTTTTTTTAAAGTAAATACTTGCAATCGTTAAAATTTTTATTTTTTGTTGTTTACCGGATATTAAAAAGAATGTAATATATAGCTAAATAAAAAACTTAAACTGAGAAAAACAATTTTATCATTTGCTGAGGAAACTATGAAGAAAATATTCAAGATATGATGTTCGTTGATCGACCTGCAGATAATCTACGTAGGGTTCCAATCTTCGTAGAGGTCGTTAGACGGGTGAAAAAAGACTAAATGCTGGGTTCACCGAGCTTTCGGCAACTTATAGTGCCATCATCAGGGCCTATTTTGTAACAAATTCAAATAAATACAAAGTAACATGCAATTAACAATTAATGTAATAAAACGATACAGAAACAACAAACATACAAAAACTATTGGATAATTGATTTAGGTTTATGTTTACCTTTCAATTAATTAAGGTTTTTACTTGAGATAAAAAAGTCAGTGTCACGAGCGGGATTCGAATTAACTGAAACATATTAATTGATCAAGCGGACCACGAAAACTAGTGAATTTAAGAAGTCAAAATGAAGTATATCTTCATTCAAGCTCTCCGTCGCCATTTCATTTGTAGCCGAGAATCAAATAGATTACACGACATTTGAAAAATGGCAAAAAGGAGGGACAATTCGAAAGGTGGGGTTGAGATGGGAAGTTAGTGTCCGAGAGGATCGAGGATCAAGCGGCTTATCTAGCCGAAGGTCGTGGGTTCGAATTCCGCTCGTGACACTAAGTTTTTCATCTCAACGACGACTTCAGATAAGAAATATAATTAGTTTAAATATTTTTTAAGAATGCCATACAGGCAAATATGTAAAGATATTCCCAATGGAAACGATAATTCGTCCACCTTTTACACCAAGCAATTATTTGTTTTTTCTATTTCTTTTGGCAAAAAGCGGGGAAATTCGAACGGTTGTAGGTTGAGATGGAGAGTTGGTGTTCGAGAGGATCGAAGTCAAGATAGTTCAAGTGGTAGAGTAGCGGCGTATCGAGCCGAAGGTCGTGGGTTCGAATCCCGCTCGTGACATTGACTTTTTTATCTCAACTAAAAACCTTAATTAAGTGAAAGATATTAATTAGTCAAGGGGACCACGAAAACTAGTGAATTTAACTTTACCGTCAAATTGTATTATTCTGGCCATGTGCTCCATAAACATTTGTACAGTAGTTTTTCATGTTAATCGTTTTCTTCATCCTTGGGAAAGTATATATATCATTTTATTACATCAATAGTTAATTGTATGTACTGTGTATTTATTTCAATTTGTAATAAAATAGGCCCTCATGATGGCACTATAAAGTGCCGAAAGCTCGGTGAAGCCAGCCAGCATTTTGTCTTATTTCAACCGTCTAATGACCTCTACGAAGATTGGAACCCTACGGAGAAAACATTCAATTCAGTACGGAGTATTTCCTCCTCTTGCTTTGATCACTGCTCGCATTCGACACAGCATCGATTTTATAGGATTTTGAGTGTAGTGTTGTGAAATATTTTCAACCTCCTCCACTATTCGGGAATAACTGCTTGCCACTCCAAACATTGAATTGACACCCCAAGTAGATTTGGCATTTCACCATGTTCATATGTTCTTTGTATCTTTATGTATGTGAATTTAATGGGTGTTTTTGTATGTGCGAGCACCCCAATCCTTTCGACATATAAAAGAAGCTATATTTAAAAAAATCACACGGATTCAACAAAGATGGCGACATGCCGTAGAACAAAATAATCGGTAAGGTCCATGTTTTTCATATAGTATGTACAGTTCTTCACTCCGCAGACCCCACGGAGAAATGTCAAAATTGGATAATCACCTTGGAATAAATTTAAAAAACAATTATCATATAACTTTGTCTCTCAAGTCCATGGTGAAATGGTGAAAAAGCCATTGCTTTGCGGGCCCAGGGTGATAATGCATTACCCGAACTTGGTGACGATGAACGTGGCGACTTTTTGTGACAATTTTAAACACGAAAAATGACAAATATAAATCTATCGAGTGATAGTGGTAATCTTATAAGTGGTTGGATATCGTGAGATGCCGGCTGGCGTGACGTAAGTTTTAGAAAAACAAATTCTTTATCGTACCAACGTTTCGATCTTTGTTGAGATCATCTTCAGGGCCTTGTGTTGTCTGCATTTATAAGTTCTCTGATTGAGAACCGATGCGAGTTTCTTCTCAATGTTGGTGTTGTCCTTCAGGATACTCATTGCTTGTTGTCGATATGTAGTTGAAATCTGTTCATGGAATCCCATTTTCTTTGTTGTTCTCTTGTAGAAATGTGTGGTGTTTAGTGACTGTTAGTTAATGATTATTTTGAGATTGTGAGATGCAGGCTGGTGTGACGTAGGTTTTAGAAAAACATTTTCTTTATCGTCCCAATATTTCGACCTTTATTGAGATCATCTTCAGGGCTTTGTGTAGTCTGCATTTCAACAAAAAGTTCTCTGATTCGAAGATCGTGCGTTCGAATCCCGCTCAGACACTGACTTTTTTATCTCAAATAAAAACCTTAATTAATTGAAAAATATTAATTGGTCAAGCGGACCACGAAAACTAGTGAAGTTAATATTACCATTTCTCCTAATAGTTTTCCTCTCAACTATCTTTTAAACTGAAAATGATTTATTATCAAAGATTTTTACATTCCATATATGAAAAATAATATAATTCTTCTATATATTTACTATTAACTTTTAAGCTGAAAATTTTATTATAGAAAAGAACGCAAATGCTGTTTTGTTCAAGTGTTCATATTTCATCTTTTAAAATTGTTTACGAGATATAAAGGTAACAATTACGCGTAGCTTGCACCACAGATGCAAATAAAATTTGAGCTTGATGAATGGTTAGGAACGCTTTCTCTGCTTTTTATTGCTTGTGACAGCATGTCGAAACTCGAAAAATTACTCTTTTTTCTCTCTCGATTCGCCAGTTTCCCAACGTTGTATAAAAACCGTTCGAAATTGCCCGTGAAATAAGTTATCTTGGCCTACCCATTACTGATCGGCTTACACTATATCCTCGACTGTCAGGGTTTTTATTTGTTTAAAGATCCGTGCAAAAGTAATTTATAATTTTACTACTTTTCTGGTGATAAAGTTGGCGCAGGCTCTTTAATAATGGATAAGAACACCGTCTCGAGGTGTGACCTGTGACCTGTGAGACTACCGGCCCATAGCAGTTCCTTCCTTTGAATCTAACGTTTTTTTCGTACACTTCTAGCTCTATTGAAAATGTACAGCTAGTACATCATAACAATCTATTTTCTTATCATCATTATACTGTAAAAATATGTAGTGTTTAGTGCCGGTTAGTTAATGATTAAGAGGTCATGAGATGCGGTCTGGTGTGACGTAGGTTTTAGAAAAACATTTTCTTTTCGTGCCAACGTTTTGATCTTTATTGAGATCATCTTCAGTTAAATTTAACTGAATTTAAGCCTGGGATTTACAAATACTGTTTAAATTTAACAAATACCTGTAGGATGTGGAAAAAAGTGAATTTATACAATGCAAAAAAATATTTTTTATATTCAATCAAAATATTTCTACTCATTCTAAGTGTTTGTTTTCTGCGTAAGTGTTCCATTTTTGCGTGCCGTGTTGAGAGTGCCAGTGAGATAACGACACGCAAGAATGGCACACTTACGCAGAAAACAAACACTATTTTTTTGCATTGCATAAATTCACTTTTTTCCACATCCTACATGTTTTTACCAAAAAAAATAAAAAATAAAATAAAAAAAAATAAAAAAAANAAAAATAAATAAATAAATAAATAAATAAATAAATTCAGAAATGTATGGTGTTTAGGGACCGTTAGTTAATAATTATTTGGAGATGGTGAGATGCGGTATGGTATGACGTAGGTTTTAGAAAAACATTTTCTTTATCGTGCCAACGTTTCGATCTTTATTTAGATCATCTTCAGGTACTGGGATTTATACATCCTAAATGTATTTGTAAAATTTAAACAGTGTTTGTAAATCCCAGGCCCTGAAGATGATCTCAATAAAGATGAAACGTTGGCGCGAAAAAGAAAATGTTTTTCTAAAACCTATATCACACCAGACCGCATCTCACGATTTCTGAATAATCATCGATTAACGGTCACTAATCATCACACATTTGTATGTAAAGGTCAAAATTATTTTAGCCAATGACAGAATAAAGTCAAAAATTAATATATAAGCATAAATTATTTTAATAATTACACTTTTAATTTAAGATTTTGGTCGAGATGAAATAGCTGGTATCACAACCGCGATTCCAACCCCCACCTTCCGTTTAGTATAGCTGTGCTCTAACCACTTGGGCTATCGTGACTTAGATCCACCTTGGACGCCAATTCCCCGTAACAACGTACTAGCCGAAGGTCGTGGGTTCGAATGCCGCCCGTGACACTCGCTTCCCCAACTCAACCAAGACCTTAGTTCAAATGTATATTTAATTAAAATAATTACTGCCGTCAATTGTTGCTCCTAAATGCATATATGGATTATTATAATCATAAAGTTACAGAATTTCAGTTTCTATGGAGTTTCGACTACAATGATTCTAGAGAGAAACAAGACTAGGGCTTCTGGTGGTATTACCGCCCTTTAAACCCTCGGCACCGCAATAATAAAGGATATGAGCCTGTTTTTGTGTTTCGTCTTAGGGTCGGAGTAATAATGGATCGTTTCGGCTGTCCGGACAAATAGAACCTTCGAAGCAATCGAGGACAGGGCGAATAAAGTTTTCCTCCCGCTGGCCAAAAATCCGGTCAGGACTTTTGCCCCTGGGACCGTTTGGATCAATTGATCACCGCCGAACCTTTTCGTCAAGGTTGTCCGTAATCTATAAATGCCAACTGTTAGGTTGTAAAGTTTAAACATTTACAATAGTGAACATTTGTTTAACAATTTTCCCATAATCTGAAAAAGAAAAGATTTGATATATCATAACGCTTTTTTTTCTGGAAAAAAGAAAATTTGTTCAACGAAAGTCCTTATAACTTTAACTTAATCATGAATTTAATCGGAAATTATACCATACCAATAAATTTTTAATGCGATTATAAATTGATTCACAATCTGTTTAAACAATTCCTTGAACTAAAGAGTTTTCATTTCCTCATCTTACATCACATCATCATAAATAGCTTAAATGAACAAATATCAATATTAACCCGTATGTGTTATGAGTTATGAACCCCAAATGTGGGAAATTGCACAAATAACAAATAAACATGATAGACTGTTTAGCATTCACACTACCTAAGTGTACTCGATATCCCACGGGATAATTGAGATATATCCCTGCATTCATGCTAATAAATTACATTCACACTACTCAAGACTCTCGATATTGCTCGTAGTAATTGGGAATAAACCCTGCCATTTGTATATATAAATTATATATACAATCATATACATAAAATCCATGCACACACCACATTTGATTCACACTAACCCAGAGTGTCCGACATTTCTCGGGGCAATTGGTGATAAGCCCCTTCATTCACCTTAATAATGCTAATATTTCGTGATATTTAATAATTATAATATCAATAAATAGGGGTAGTCACTGGAGTGATATCAAAATCACTGGTGACTATTGAATAGTGTGAATGTATTTATTTCCGTGAAGCGGTTGTATATGTATGGACTGTCAGTAATATCGAGTACGTGCAGACCCTGCGAAACAATTAGGTAAATACATGATTTTTAATGGGTGTAAAAGTGTTTATTGGTTTGAACGAAGGGGGGGCATCAACGTTTAGGCCCTATTTTAGTTGTAAGGGTAGTTCTAAGGGCTGGTCCTCAGCAGTACATCGGAAACCTCTTGAGACCCGCCAATTTTAGGTTAGATAATCTTTTAAATTATTTACATGGAATTTTTATTTACGTAGGACATTTTAACCAAATATGGAAGGAAACTAAAAAAACGAGAGATAGACAGCACATGAGGAACCGGTAATTGCCCTAGTTGCTAGACGGTCGAAAAATTCAATTATTACTTCTTAACTATTTTCTTTATAATGAAAATGCTCAATTAGGAATTTCCTGTAATATTCAGCTTTATTTATGGTAATTGTATGCATTACAAGGGGCGTCCAATTAGGTCCTTGTGATATCAAGAGAGGTGAAGAGCTAGAAAAGTTTCTGATGGTATGTTGTAAATGTCATTTTAACTAACTTATAGCGTCCTCAATTATGTGTTAAACTAAGAGACCTCATGAAATTTTGTACAAATTTAAATTACACTTGGAGTAAGTAGGAAAAGTTATTAATTTCTTATGATAAAATGTTTTGTACAACTGTTGCAAAAGTAATAGAAAAAAACAAATAATTGCTTGGTGTAAAAGGTGGACGAATTATCCTTTCCATTGGGAATATCTTTACATATTTGCCTCTATTGCATTCTTAAAAAATATTTAAACTAATTATATTTCTTATCTGAAGTCGTGGTTGAGATGAAAAACTTAGTGTCACGAGCGGGATTCGAACCCACGACCTTCGGCTAGATAAGCCGCTACTCTACCACTTGAGTTATCGTGACCTCGATCCACTCGAACACTAACTTCCCATCCCAACCCCACCTTTTGAATTTTCCCTCCTTTTTGCCATTTTTCAAATGTCGTGTAATTTATTTGATTCTCGGCGAAAAATGAAATATCCACGGAGAACTTTAGTGAAGGTTTACTTCATTTTAAACTTATTAAATTTCCTTTTTTTCGTGGTCCGCTGGACCAATTAATATATTTCAATTAATTAAGATCGTCGGTTCCAATCCCGCTCGTGACACTGACTTTTTTATCTCAACTAAATTAACCTCAATTAACTAAACAGAAGCTTCAGACATCTTAAAAAGATTGCTGGACAGCAAATCCAAACTGACTACACAAAACAAACAATTAATTTATATTACTATTTTGAAACCCATACAGGTAGGTATACAGTACCGAATTTTGGTGTTCAACAAAATTGTTCTAACCTCCAACGTATCCAATTCCTACAATTCAGAATCCTCAAAACCATTGTCAATGGTCATTTTTATATGTTCAGTCTTACAATTCTCAATGACCTTAATATCCAATATTATTGAATTAGCGAAAAACCGTTACAAAAGTTACACAATAATTATCGTGCCACGCAAACCCTCATGTCAAAAGCCTTTCATCCCTCACTCTCCCGAATAATCCTCCCCCACGGCTGAAGCGTCAATGGCCTCGCGACCTCCTAAGTGACATTGAATAACAATGAACGTGATTAATGCTAATATCGGAGTGACTAATAAAGATAGTTCCTATTTTTTCTTGTTTTGTGTATATTTTTTAGATATTGTTCGAGTCTATTATGTTTTCGTGTTCTAAGATATTATTAAATATACTTAATCGCACCAATTGACACAGGTTAATTAAATATATTAGTTAAACAAAATGTGTTTTCATAATTATAAAATGAAGAGTATAATTGTTAAAATCTAACTTGTAGATATGTAATAAACACATGTAATAAAGAGAACACTTTCGCCAATGTTTGTTCCATGTGCAATTCAAACTGTTAAATTTTTTTTAGCAGTATGCCCGTACTTTGTGAATTTCTGTAATATAAGAAAAAACAAAAAGAAAGAGAGAAGTCTGAATATGCATACCTACTTGACGGTCAGAATTCAGGGTTTGTTTCGAAAATCAAAACCGATGATAACTTTGAAATGACTCCGAAACATAGTAAACGTTAATGGAATTTAGAACCATACAAACTAGCCTAAAACTCCTAAATAAGTGACGAAAAATAAAAATAAAACTTTTGGGAAGGTTTTATTGATTTCATTCTTTTTGCTCGTAACGGGAGTTTAGAGTGTGCTGCGTTCGAATGCTTGGCCGCTGGATTCCGATCCTGGACCTTTGCCTTACAGTGGTAAGTGCCGTGCCAACGCCAAAGCAGGTACGGCCACCGACGTTCATGAAATTATTTGTAATTCTGTCAAAGCGGCTGCAAGTTAGAGAATTATTTAGTTTCTGAATTTAATGATTATTTGGAGATTGTGAGACGGTCTGGTGTGACGTAGGATTTAGAAAAACATTTTCTTTATCGTGCATACGTTTCGACCTTTATTCAGATCATCTTCAGGGCCTGGGATTTATCAACATTGTTTAAATTTTACAAATACATTCAGGATGTATAAGTCCCAGTAACCCGCATCTCACCATCTCGAAATAATTATTAACTAACGGTCACTAAACACCGTACATTTCTGAATTTAGTTTTTTTTTGATAAATAAAAAACCCACACAACCCACCGGCAGCCCGTTGAATAATCGTCGCATTTGAAATTAAAGATATTTGTTTGATACTTGTCCTTTCAAAAAATTTATTGTTTTTTTAAAATAAATATAACATATAACTTTTTCGAACGGTTGTAGGTTGAGAGGAAAGTTGGTGTCCGAGAGGATCGAAGTCACGATAGCCCATGTGGTAGTGCATTGGCGTATGTAGCCGAAGGTCGCGGGTTCGAATCCCGCTCGTGACACTTACTTTTTTATCTCAACCAAGAGCTTACATAAAAAGTCTAATTAATTGAAAGAAGTAACTTGGTAAATTGACCACTGAAACATAAATAGGCTAAATAATATAAAACGTAATTTTCCAGTAAAGGCTGGGGACCGGGGAAACATGAAAATATAAATATTATTAATTCTTGAAAGAGGATGTCGGCAAGCTAGAATTCTGTGTAACGAATAGCTGTTATTATGTCTTCGTTAGGCAGCATCTTCATTAATGCGGGCTTAATCGGAAGGGGAGGATTACAAACCGTATCAAGCTAGGCCGAGTTCGGTCACCTCCACTCCATCTCAACCGTGGGGAAAACTCTCGGATAAACATTTTCTGGGCACAGCTCCGGTCGGATATCCTACCTGAAATTTCCATCTTATTCCAAAATTAAATGTATCTTCCTCATTAAAATGGACTGTATAACGGGCGAGTGAAATAGGGGTTAGGTTATATTTAATGAGTAGAAAAAGAGTGAATTAGTCAATAAGATTAATCTGATAGCACCGCGTTTTTCATAATAATTTCTTGACAACATGTATTTAATTAAAGATATACAAAAAACAAAAGCACAACGCACAATGGTGTTTTATTTAATTTTTAATTTTTGGCCTTTCTTCTTTTAAAAACACCGATGGACAAATTTAATGAATGGCTCAATTTATTTAGTTTAAAATAAATCCATTATCTTTCTACATTAATTACAAGTAATTAGAAGCTATCGTAGTTTAAACAAACAGTGAATAATGCTTTGTTTACATCCATTATTTACTTTCGAATTGATTAATCCTATTTGCTCAAAACGTAGCATGCCCGTTCATTCTGCTACGCTTAAAGAGCGCTTTCAGTGAATTTTTTCCCTTTGTTGATTTTACTTCATATTCTTCTTATTCTTAAACCTTTTGTAATCAGCCCGCCATTATTAGCGGAAGGATACAACTAACGCGAAATACCAAGATTGAATATAAATCATACTACTTCGCGTGGTGGTTTACCTGGTCTTAATATTACCATCATTAGGGACATGCATAAGTATTATTGCTGCATGATTAAATAAATTCGTCAATTGTAAAATACTTTTTTAGCGTAATATGTAAGAAACTAGTTTTATTTTGACAGGTCCTACGATGCAAAGTTAAAGACACTTCCTTTCTTTACGATTTCAGCTTCTACTCGCGTGAGGTCGCACCGCTTCACTGTCCGTGTAACCAGATACAAAGACCGGTTTCTTTGCGCTGCTGGGCTGCGGTTTTTCCATAAATTAACCCATATTTCGCCAATAGCATTATCATTTTTATACAGTTACAATTATGAAGACTTTTGATGTGAAATCGCCACACTTTGAATTATTTCATTACATGGAAAGAGTAAATGAACAAAATTGGATCAATCAAGGTAGCATTGCAAGTCAAGTTAATGCACGAAAACTAGGGAAAATCATTAAAAAAAACGCTATGGATTTATGGGACAGGCTTGTTGGTAACTACAAAGAGACGACCGGGTTGTTGTGTCAAGGATTTGGACCAAACTTTTTTTGGTAATTTTACACTTCAAAATATCGGACACGTATCCGCATATTCTCGTGAATAGGTCTTGGTTTCGCCAAAAAAGTTGAACTTTGAAATTTTTCAGTTTTTAATATTTTTATTTTGCATTTTTTAATATTTTTATTTGCATTTTTTAATGTATATTGCAATAAAAGTATATTAAACGCTATCAAAGTTTATGAGTAATCAAAAGATTTCTAAAAACCAAATATTTTTCAAGTAAACTAGGCATTAAAATTTTTTTCGTCAAATTAATATGAAATTTCGTTTTAGCACTCCTAGAGACCCCTAAATATAAATTTTTGTTTGAATTTAAATTTATCGATTTTTCATCCTTAAAATTTTTCCAATTTTTAAGAATTCGTTCTCAATCTGAATAAAACGGCTAATTCAAAAATGCCTAAAATGATTTTAACGTCAAACATACCATTTGAAAGTAGAGAATGTTAGCTTTTTAACGATGTAACATAAAAATATATAAAAGATTTCTAAAGTAAATACGTTTATCAGAAATTAACCTCGTTTTTTATATGGAAATAATAGTCCAATTTCAATGTTTGATAGTTGACAATTTTTTGAGACGAATTTCCACCCACGAAATTCGATATCCTAGGTGGTGAGAAAAATGATATTAGAGCTTGCACTAGGACTGTCAGTCACGCGAAAAGCCGTCGAAATTACCAGCCAAAGTACTAATTTACACTGATTTACGCGAAAATCGGTATTTATAGGTTTTCTAACGCTAGAATCACGACAATACAGTCAAATCCAAGTTTTGACCATTGTCTGAAAACTACTTTACTCACAGAATATTGAAATATGCAAAAAAGCAATATTTTGTCGATTTACCCTTTTGAATCATACCAAATCAGAATATTCTGCGACATAGAATATTGTTGTTTTTATCTTAACCAAAACTGCAATTAGTACATCAATAACAATATTTTTTTAATCTGTAAATATCGATGTATGGTCATTTAATTGCGTCTAAAATTAGATTTTCAAAAAAGTTTCATTGCTGAGAATAAACGCATTGCTGACAGATTTTGTCACCTCCCCTCTCCGCCAGTAGCACCACGAAGGTGGAGTTAGGGATGGGGAGATTAGAATAAAAATTAAGGGATAAAAAGAAATTTAAAAAAACACAATTCTTTGTTTCAAATAAATAATCATTGAAATTTACATACCGATAATCCCTCCACCAATTGAGCAAGCAATATTAGCAAAAAGTATTTCATTCGCCTGTCTTAAATTTTAATCTTCAAATCTCGTTAACTTGGTTTACGGACAGTTTCACGGCTCAAGCTCACCTTACTTCGCCCGCCCTCATTTACACCTTCCGAGATCCTTCCGGTTGAAAGGGGTTTTGACTTCCTCCTTGACTCACGGTCTGCCCAGGAACGTGACAATTGTGATAAGTGATAGGCTTAACTCTGTGCATGCGTTTATGTATATGTATCAGTAATCGCTCATTTTAAATGGGGTTTTAAAGATAAATTTTTAAATGATTTAAAAACAGAAAATTAAGTAACATTAAAGCTGGGAATACACCCGATGCAACGCGACCCGATGATACCGACGTAAATTCAAAGTCCAATTTTCCATAAGATGCACATCTGCCCGATGCCACGCAACGCTACCCTACTCTACGCTACGCAATCCCGACTGTCCAGATTTTCGTCGGGTAGCATCGAGTACAGTCGAAGACAATAGAATAGGACATTCATATTTTTATTTCAAACTATATCTATTATTGTCGCTATATTAATTACAACATAATTATTTTAATATAAACCAAATTAACCGAGATCAAAAATTCGTTAGTTTTTATTTAAAAAAATGAATTTTAATCGTTTGGAAGAAAATTGATCAAAAAACCGGAGTACCATTTTTCGATATAATGAATTTAACTAACAATTTATTAAACGGTTTTGCTCATAAAATTACACCGTTTTCGTCGAGTAGCGTCATAACAGGACACTCATAGTTTTTGTAGTTTATTTCAAACTATGTATATGTAATGTTGTCCTTATATTAATTACAACATTCTTATTCTAATGTAAACCAAATGAAACGAAATCCAAAATTCATGAGTTTTTATACAAATTATTTAATTATGATGATCAGGAAGAAAATTTATCAAAACACCGAATAACACCGAACACCGGAATAACTTTATTTTAAACAATTAAGTTTAACAAACGAATTATTACATGATTATGCTCATAAAATTTAACTAACAATTTATTACAAGGTTTTGCTCAAAATAATGCTTTAAGAACAAAAGAGGAGTTGCGATTATGAAAGTGATTACTGTAGTACAAGCTGACTGACTGTACGTGGCGTGCGCTTGACATCGCATAGATGTGCGCACCCTACCAAAACGTGTCAAGGCGTCGGGTAGTGTCGCATAGCGTTGCATTGGGTGTGTTCCCTGCTTAAATGGAATGAAAACTTCATTCAAAACGATTAGATAATTATGAATATCAATAATAACTTGGATTAGGCTAAACCCGTACAACGTTTGTGTCATGCCGAACTATAGGTCCGTTTGATTAATTTTTAAATATACAATTCACTAATTTCGTGGTCAGCTTGACCAATTAATATATTACAATTAATTAAGGTTTTTAGTTGAGATAAAAAAGCAAATGGCACGAGCGGGTTTCGAACCCACGATCTTCGGCTTGATACGCCGCTGCTCTACCACTTGAGCTATCATGACCTCGATCCACTCGGACACCAACTTCCATCTCAACCGCACCTTTTGAATTTTCCCTCCTTTTTGCCATTTTTCTAAATTTGACTCTACTAAAAATCTTAATTAATTTGAATATACATTTAGGGTAGCGACGTACAAACCGTATCCTGCGTCATACCGTTGTCTCAGCTCCTCTCAGGAATCATGATGGAACTTGGATCGTTTCTGACGGTTAGCGATGATTAGGGATGGATGGATCTTATAGATGATTTGAGTAAGTATAATGACGAAATAAAATCATTAAAAAACGGAAACTTTCAATTTTTTAGCGAAACTATTCACAATAATTGAACGATACTTGTGCGATATTTTGGAATGTAGAATCACCAATAAAGGTTTGATCCAAATTCGTGACCCACCAAGCTGATCATCCTCTTGTAAGTACATTTCTTCAAAAATTTACGAAGTACATTTAGTTTTAAGATATTCCACAAAGGTGATATTTAAAAAAATATCAACATAATTGTATTGTTTCAATTCATTGGCATTAAGAGTTATGTAAATTATACATTTTTGAGATCGTATTGTATGTAAAAAAGGTATTACTCTTAACTTTGATAATATGATTATCTTATTAGATATAAGATTTGGAAGAAAGGAAATCATCAAAGAAAAGCATTAGCCATTGTTCATTATAAACATACAAAAATTATATTATCGGACAAAAAAATAAAAATTGTCTATCGACAATTTTGCTTTTCGACATTTTTTTTGGAATAGCTGATATACATTGGAATACATTTTATTAGTTTTCAATTCATTTTAAACATTCCCTTAAAAACAAAAACCAACAGTAAAGTAGGCTTTTTGATACCATATAAACCGCTGAATTTTCATCCAGTGATTCTTAATCTTTCAAGTATGCCTTGGGAAAAAAAAGACCGAAATGTCGATAAAATCCTGTAACTTGAAGCACACTGAACCCAGAATAAAATATAAAATAAAAGCGGGGCGAGTGCTCGATAAGACCCAATCTCATTTGCATTTCTGCACGTACGCGCGGCTCAAGAAACCCGTTCCCAACCCTGATGGAAATACCTGCAAGATAATTGAACCGTGTTTCATTTTTGCTCTTTTTGCCTTTCATACTTAAGGGAATAGTCTGCCTCTGTGGCTTAAAATAGATTTTTTGTCAGCATTTTCTTATCAAAAAATTGGAGAAAGTAACATAATCGGTTTTATAATAAGTACCGAACCTTTTCTCATACATTTGGCGTATATATGCAAAATTTGTTAAAATCCATTAAAGTTTGTAGTCCGATTGGCCAAATAACTTCTTTCAATTAATTAACCTTTATGTAAGGTATTGGTTGAGATAAAAAGACAGTGTGACGAGCGGGATTCGAAGGTCGTGGGTTCGATTCCCGCTCCTGACACAAGCTTTTTCATTTTATGTAATAAAGGTTAACTAACAATTATGTTCCAAAATAACATGCTATTAATAACATTAGCATGTAATTTAGGCAAAAACATGATCAAAAAATTTCATTAGTTTTTAGATCTCGTATTCTTTCATTAAATGTGTTAATCTTAATCAAGTTATCTATCAAGAGCACAGACATTTAAACTTCGCTACTTTGAAACAAGGTGTAAAACTCATTTAAGACTTTTCCCTTCATTAAGTGGACTAGGGATGAATTCACCCCAGCTTGTTTAAACGCAATACTCACAAAATAACCATGTTTTTCATCTTAGAAAAACTATCACAAAACAATTTGTTTCAAGAGATAAGGCGAATTTGAAATAAACAAAGAGCTCAGTTTCTTCGCCAACCTTTGGAGGAAATATCCCTCTCATCGTGGCTTTAAAACATTTTTAATCATTTTCACTGTTATCAAATACAAATATTAGACACAAACATAAAAGATAAAAAACCATGGCGCCAATTCTAACTCAGAGAAATTAACAATTGTATATAACTAATAAGAGATAAGGACAAACAAAATGGCACCCCGTTCCTTCGTCAAGATTTTGAAGAATATATCTCTATCATCGGAATTTTAAAACTATTTGTAATGGTTTAGACAACTAATAAATGTACATACTTACTTATAATATTTCAATTAATTATTCTTTTTATGTAAGGTCTTGGTTGAAAAGAAAAGTCAGTGTCACGAGCGGGATTCGAACCCATGACCTTCGGCTTAATATGCCGCTGCTCTACCACTTGACCTATCGTGACTTCGATCCAATCGGACAGGCGTATTGAGCCGAAGGTCGTGTGTTTGAATCCCGCTTGTGAAACTGACTTTTTTTTATCTCAACTTCTTAAAGTTGCCTCTGATAATAAACCAAAATATCTAATTAAAACTTAATTATTCTAGTTTTGAAAAAAAAAGTAAAATAAACGTGAATTTTTACGACAAAAACTATTATAATTACTTACAATCTACAAAGAGTAGAGTCAGTATTCAGTAAAGTAAAGTATTCAGATGTAATTTAGTAATAATATATTGTAAAATTTCCATATCTAAAAATGGTATAGGAATATATAATTTTCTACTAATTTTAAAAAAGGACAAAATTTCTGTTTAACCTAGTAAATATATCAGTCTCTTTTTATTCACAAATCATCTGTATCTTAGTATTTTTTTGATGACAAAATGTTAATCCCATGTTTTCGACCTACTTTAGTTTCATCATCAGGACATAACAATCTTAATCTTAACAATCTTATCTTGTTTGTTTGTGACTTATATTGTGGTTGTTATTGTTACTTACAGTCCTTGGCGATGTTGCAACTAAGTCCGTCTAAAAAGCAAAATCTGTTAGAAACTTCGTAGGCATACTTAAGATCGCTTTTCCCTTGACCTTAAAATAGATTAAATTCTGCAGTAACATTTGAATTTGTTTTTTCATCAGGACCTTACCGAGATTCAGATTATTCGAAAGTTATAAAATACCGAGGAACATAGGATAAGTTTAAATCGATGTTTTTGGGGACCGGTTGTTCAATAATTTATTAAAGTCGAGCCGAGCGGTCAGAAATGAAGTATTTTAGAAAATCTCGTTTTTCTTTTTTTGGCGACGTTTCGTCCTTTAATTCGTCATCTTTAGGGCCTGAGTGAATTACAAAACGAACGTTGACGAGAAAAGAATACAATACAGATATAAATAATATAATTTTGAACAAATATTTCATACTCTTATGAGAGTGTGGTGCTATTCTTGTGGTGTAATAATTGTTTCGTGTGAAATTGTTGTGTAACATGAATTTGATTTTTTTTTGTTTTTATATGATTGTGACAGAGTAGGGAACGTGATAAACCTGAGAAATTTTCTTTGATCTTAGGCGGTTTTATTTGACTCAAAGGAAGCCGAGAATGGGGATTTTCTCGATTGGATTTGTGATAGGGGGTTTAAACAATGGGCACAGTTACTAAAATTGGAATAAATGTCGAAACGTTGGCAAAAACAAAAACAAAAAAGGAAAAATGTGTTTTTCTAAGATACTTCATTTCTGACCGCTCCTTACAAATTCAACAAATTATAAGACTAATTAGTTATTAATTTTTTAAAATTTTTAATGAAAAGTTGAGAACTCGCGTGCCCAAGAACTTTAGAATATGTGTTGTTTTTGAAAGTTTGTAACACCGGGTTGAAACTTTGTTTCTTTCATCCTTAATCCTTTAATGCAAAATTATAAACTATAATTATAAATTATCGTTATAAACTATGATGTAGAGTGGGATTATTCGGCTAGAAAAGAACTAGATATTTTCTCACCTTTTTATTTATTGCACAATTGAGAGTGTTTCTCCTTTTTCACAGTGCTTGTTTTATAATGTAGGTTTCAAACTCTGAAATCGCTCAATTGTGCAATAAATAAAAAGTTGTCAAAATATCAAGTTTATGTGGTTATGTGGTTTGAAAACTATACTGTAGCCCGATGGCCTATTTGCAGGATTAATCCTATGATAAAATTATAAATGAGAGGAGTGGTCATCGGCGGAATATCGAGTACCCTCACATAGAATTATTCTTATTGTAAATAGTATGGCATGTGAGTAGACGAAAGAGTGTATTTATTAGCGTGTTCTAAGTAGTTATTGGTGAGCGAATATCGATTGTAGTATATGCTGGTATGTGAGCCCAGCTGTGTCGCAGTTCCATTGCAACCATAAGTACCAAATGCAAAAGAGAAAAATGCAGAAATATTAAAAATACAGAGGAAAATCTTCTACGTGGCTATGACCTAGCTGTTTGCCGGTACAAAAAAAAGACCTCATTACACATAATTTTTATTAAACTTTTCTTAGACCAAAAATCTATGTCGCATTAGTTATCCAATCAGGAACCAAATATTGATCAAACTATCAAAATGAAATGTATAAAAAAAGGAAGAAATACGCTTGTTAAAAAAAAATCACTCTGCCAATTTTTTCTATTTGATAGTGAAAGAAATCAGCGACTACAAGACTTTTTGAATCATTTATTTCTAAATTCTGATAGTGTAGAAAAAGTGGTTAAAAAAAAAATATTTCCTCCTATTCACCCAGGCTACAAATTGAGCAAAGTGTCGTCCATTTTGAAAACATTTACAGTTTAAATTTAGAAGATCCATTCTTAGTTCTCCGAAAACGGTCAATATGTATTTTGGAAATTTGAATTTAAAAAATAATATTGGATAATACGATTTGACAAAATTTAGGTTTTGACAGGAAATTTGGAATTATAAAATTCGGGCGTCTGTTTTAATATTGGAAGCATGGAGAGCAACAAGAAAAGATCTATAAATTTGGCAAAAAATAGACGTACAAAAAGATAAAAATGCGATAAATACTCAATTCTAATCTCAATAAATTCACTAATTTCGTGGTCCGCTTGACCAATGAATATATTACAATTAATTAAGGATTTTAGTTGAGATTTGAAAAATGGCAAAAAGGAGGGAAAATTCAAAAGGTGCGGTTGAGATGGGAAGTTGGTGTCCGAGTGGATCGAGGTCACGATAGCTCAAGTGGTAGAACAGCGGCGTATCAAGCCGAAGACGGTGGGTTCGAATCCCGCTCGTGCCATTGACTTTTTTATCTCAACTAAAAACCTTAATTAATTGTAATCTAATCTCAATTCTAATTATATTTATATTATATATATGAAAAATTAATTATTAAAAAGTAAATAAACAAAATAATGATAAACTATATAGGATAAACGAAAGAATGATTAAAAATAAACATATATTGGTTAAATTGTTAACAACGAATGACATCATAAGAAGAACAATTCATAAATCATGATCTATGTTGTAAATTGTAACCTTTAGTGTTCCATGCAATTGAGCATATTAGTTACTTTTGTAAATTGTAAACACGTGCTTTTAAAATATTTGATGATTTATTGTTGTTGTAAGCCATAACATCTGAAGGGGGAAAGCAAGCAGCACACCGGAATCGATACTTGTTAATAACTAAAGACTACTTTTTATGAAAGTGGGTTTTTGGTTGTCTCCGTCTGTGGAATAGCGTGGGTTAAGATAACAAACGAAAAGAGGTTTTTACATCTTAGAAACAATGTTAATTATATCATTTGGAAAACTATATTACATCTATTGACTGTGTGAGCTCTTCAAGATGGTACTAAACCTCCAAAAAAATAAAAACAAAACAGATTTCTTCGATTTTTCAAACGCTCCATATTGTGAACCGTGGATAATACAAAAAAAATTCTTTTTCCAGGTAAGAGTGGATAATGTTAATTATATACATTATATTTCGTGGTCCGATTGACCAAATAACTTCTTTCAATTAATTAATCTTTATGTAAGGTTGAAATGAAAAGTTAGTTTCACGAGCGGGAATCGAACACACCTTCGGTTAGATACGCCGCTGCTCTACCACTTGAGCTATCGTGACTTCGATCCACTCGGATACTAACCTCTCACCTCAACCCCACCTTTCGAATTTTCCCTCCTTTTTGCCACTTTTCAAATGTCGTGTAATCAGGATTCGATTCTCGGCGGCAAGGAAACAAATGAAATGGTCACGGAGAGCTTTGGTGAAGATATACTTCGTTTTACTTACTAAATCTATTATATTTCGTGGTTCGATTGACCAAATAACTTCTTTCAATTTATTAACCTGTATGTAAGGTATTTATTGAAATTAATTTTGTCGCCGAGAATCGAATCCTGATTACACGACATTTGAAAAATAGCAAAAAGAAAATTCGAAAGGTAGGTTGAGCTAGAGAGCTGGTGTCCGTGTGGATCGAAGTTAGCTCGCTCAAATGGTAGAGCAGCGGTGTATTTTGCAGAAGGTCGTGGGTTCGAACCCCGCTCATGACGCTAGCTTTTTCATTTCCATCAATACCTTACATAAAGATTAATAAATTTAACGAATTTAATTATAATAAAGCATCCTGTCAACGATGTAATCTTCTCATATTGTGTCGAAGAGGTCATGTGTTTTTTAATATTAAAGTTTTCACTGATG
This sequence comes from Cimex lectularius, assembly GCF_000648675.2. Classification (NCBI taxonomy): domain Eukaryota; kingdom Metazoa; phylum Arthropoda; class Insecta; order Hemiptera; family Cimicidae; genus Cimex; species Cimex lectularius. The sequence goes on along the minus strand of NW_019392659.1, from coordinate 683,418 downwards.
AGGTCTACTATCCTAGTTAGCTTACCTACCCAAGGGCAGAAGCCAAATCCCTCTTCCTTTATAACGTGTTGAGAGCTAACTGAAGTCTATTCTTTTTGATATTAACTTTCCGCAATTGTTACTCAAGGAACTGAGTAAGCCAATAGATCAGAAGCTTGAGGATAGTTCATAAAGTTTGCCTGGTTTTTGATATAGAGGAGTTTTAAAACTTTTCAGAAATCTGTAAAGTTTAGGATTTCTTATTTTTTCTTCCTTTCATGGCGTGTGAAGCAATGAATTTTAGTCGGTCGTTTAAATAAATCTTTGTAAAGAAAGCCTTCTGAGAACTAAATAGCGTAAGTTCCACAGTTATAAATATGTTAAATGTTTTTATTTGTTTAGTGATGGAAACTTCCTATTTGTCATCTTTCTCGGCAATCGCATATTTATAATACTATAATAGTTCCGAAAACCTAAAAAAAGCTGCAGTAGTAATACCGATCCACACAAAATAATTCAGACCGCGCCCAATTTTTCAATTGTATTTAGCCAAAGTCGCAGCTATTGACATGATGTCCTATTTATTCAAAAATCCAAAACTTATAGTTTCTAACTTTCGTTTAATTTATTGTACAGTTTGATGCCCCTCCCATGGAAGTTCGTTCAATAATGTAATTAATTTTTTAACCTAATAAATGGCTAATTAATAAACTAAATCTCTTACTAACATAAAAGTTATTTATTGCATTTGTTGTAAATTAACAGGATTTTGAACTTATTTATATGACTTGAAGTGCAAAAGTATCAATAAACTATCCCACTGGTGATAAGGTGTAGAAACCATAGTCGAATTGAAAACAAACAGACCGTTTTATATATATTACCCCTCAGTTGTTCTGCTGAAACATCTGAGAAAATCAATTGGCTAAATAAATTGTACGTAGATTGTGAACAGTAATTCACTATACAGGAGTTGACATGTGTCCGAGCTTTTTCATTCCGCCCTTTTATTGGGTATTTTATAGGCTCAATGAAATAAAAAGAACTGTTCGGGAGATACAACAGATTCATTTAATCCCAGGTTAATTGATCAAATGCCAATTGATGGGCCAATTGGTAGATCGGAATTCTTTCGATTCTACCTTTTTTTTTCCTTTCACTACCCACAGTATTTTACCATTTAGACAAAATATTTTAATCTTCCAGTCGAATTGATTTCTACGTTTTGCATTTATCTCCATGCACAGATTAAAGCCTAATCTTCACTTTATCTCCGTGTTAAGTTGATTTTAACGAATTTACTGGAACAACAGAGTTAAACAAAGGCCACTTGAACAAATTATATTTACAAAATGCTATTAGACAGTTTGAAAGGTTCTGATATCGGGACATCCCTTCAAATTAAAGCAGTACCGACCCATTCTTTGTAACAAATGCTCAAATCTATCTGACCGAGCGCTGCTTCACAGTGAGAGCGGCAACGAGTTTTCATAAATCAGGCCGATCCAGGCTGGCGTCATTCTAAGGAGTATTCTTGACCTCATGAACAAATTAAACTGCTTACCTGCCGATACATCCCAACACTATCATTACAATTTATGCGAACGATACTGAAATTTTGTCTACAAACTACCATCCTACCCAAGCCACATCCAACATCCAAGAGCATCTTGAGCTCAACGGTGAAAAACGTGAAAAATGAAACTGATCATGGAAAAGTGCACCCAAATGGCGTACACGCTAACAGCCATGTCTATAAGTTAACAATAAATAACTACCGACATCACACAAGTAAAATATTTGGGGCTATATTTGGACAACTACGGAGAGAACGAAATCAGATGTGACAGTAAAGCCGGGAACACACCAGATGCAACGCTATGTGAGCTATCCGATGCTACCCGACGCCTTGCCACGTTTTGGTAGGGTGTGCACATCTATGCGACGTCAAGCGCACGCCACGTACAGTCAGCGTGTACTACAATAATCACTATCACAATCGCAACGCCTCTTTTGTTCTTAATGCATTATTTTGAGCAAAACCTTGTAATAAATTGTTAGTTAAATTTTATGAGCATAAATTGTTTGATAAAATTAATTGTTTTCCGCTGTTTTGATAAATTTTCTTCCTAACTATCATAATTAAATAATTTTTATAAAAACTTATGAATTTTTGATCTCGTTTAATTTCGTTTACATTAAAATAGGAATATTTTAATTATTCTAACGACAAAATGACATATACTTAGTTTGAAATAAACTACAAAATTACGAGTGTCCTGTTCTGACGAAAATTCAACTCGGCGAAAATGATGTAATTTTATGAGCAAAACCATGAAATAAATGGTGAGTTAAATTGTATGAGCAAAACCGTGTAATAAATTGTTAGTTAAATTCATCTTATAAAAAAATCGTATTCCGGTGTTTTGATCAATTTTCTACCAAACCATTAAAATTAATTTTTTAAGAAAGAAAAACTAATGAATTTTTTATCTTGGTTAATTTGGTTTATTTTAAAATAAGTATGTTATAATTAGTATAACGACAATAATGCATGTAGTTTGAATAAAAATATGAGCGTCCGGTTCTTTTGTCTTAGACTGTACTCGATGCTACTCGACGCAAATCTAGTCAGTGGGGATTGCAGAGCGTAGAGTAGGGTAGCGTTGCGTGGCATCGGGCAGATGTGCATCTTATGGAAAGTTTTACTTTGGATTTGCGTAGGGTAGCACCGGGTCGCGTCACATAGCGTTGCGTCGGGTAAGTGTGTTCCCGGCTTAAAGCACGGATATGACTTACTGATGTGCTGCGTTTTTCACCACTTGTTAACAAATAATTTAAACTGTTGAAACTGTCTTGCCCTATTGGCTAATAACTAAAAAAGCAAACACTCTCAGCAATACTATTTCTGAGAGTTATTCGAGCCATGAACTAAGTCTTCTTTTATAAAATTGTTGACACTGAAATATGTAATATACATCTTTTCGCTTGAAGTAATTCCCGCGTGTAACGCTTCATCTTTTGCACAAAAATATTCATAGCCTGGACCGCTGGTGACTTTATAATTATTTATAGATATGTATAATCCCGATCCAATTGACTTGATTGCTGTAGTTATTTGAGAGCTGTTAAGAAGTTATTGCCAGTCGGCGTCAAACGGTCTCCCCTTTAATTAACCCTTTACTTTGTCAATCCAGGCGAGTCGGATATTATAATGAAGCAAGTTTGTCGCAAAGGGCGGAAACATGAAGCAACCGTCTTGGACAAACACGACGTTAAACGAAATTGTCCCCTTTGTGGAGTGCAATATACCCGAAAATGGTAATCAGAGGCCTTGGCCCAGAGTTGGATGATTATTTTCCTTATCAATCATGCAACTAAAAACGTCAAATTAGGGATAAAATAATTTATTAACCATAGATTTACGCAAACAACAACAACATAACGTCAAAATAAGTATTTTGCCATTATACTTTGCAATATTTAGATTAAACTGATAATTTTTTCAAAATTAACAGTGACATAATTCGCATCTTATAAAAATTAAAATATAGGCTGAATCATTAAAAATTCATATCAGGATCAAATATCGCTCGTTATAATAAAGCTATAATGATTTTAGTTTAACCTTTTTACTTTCTAAACGACGGGAAGCTCGATTAAACAAATTATTTTACAATAATTACAAGAAATGAAATGAAATTATATTTTATGTAAAATGTTAACTTTATAATTAATATGCGTCACATATATTGCCTATAAATGCCATTTGATTAATGTGCTTTCCACTTGCTTGATAGTTTGTGTTATTGTTAGATACGAAAACCTTTTTTCCGACTTGTACTTCCCACTTAATTGAAGGGTGTCATTCCTTGCGTGTGGCATGCGATGTTGACACTGGAACACTCACTTTTGGGACAAAGCCCACGTATGTGTCCGGCCTGTAAAGAAAGTTTACTGGATGTATCTCGCATAATTGAAGAATGTCGTCCTTGGCTCTATATAGAGAGCGCGTAAGAATGACAGTCCATATGAGAATTGTTCTTGTATTTAGGTCCCTGGTCTGATTCCCGAGGAAACATGGTTTTTTATTGTTATAATACTAATAGCATAGCGTCACCTAGTGAGTGTTGAGAGTGAATGTATTTATTTGCGTGAATGCGACGTGTGAGATATTTTGAGGTATTTTGTATTCCATCCACCCACAATTATGTTAGTTACATAATATTTATAAATAGGAATATCGAGTCCTCCAACATCAATGGGCGAATGGTATGTAAATAGGAAAGAATGTGTTTAAGGATAAGTGAGAGGATGAAATTTTTCCTGGCGATGGTAACCCTAACACCATGGAATTTATTCATATGTGTTCATTTAGATTACAGATTTACCATAATAAATTTCTATAATCATTTTGNAAAAAATTATGACTGGGCTTCTTGTTAGGGTTTCCTGATGATTTATTCGTTTGAAAAAAAAAAAAAAAAAAAAAAAAAAAAAAAAAAAAAAAAAAAAAAAAAACGGAAATAAAATAACCTTTTGTAAAGAAAACAAAAACAACATGCTTCTTGGAATAAACCCCATTTAAGAAGAAGAAAAAAGAAAAAAATATGGACAATTATTCAGAAATCGTGAGATGCGGTCTGGTGTCGCATCTCACGATTTCCGAATAATTATCGATTAACGGTCACTAATCACCACACAAATATGGATAATAATCAACTGCGTGAATCTACACTAATTAAAAAAAAAAAAAAACGAATAAATAATTTTTATTAACTTTCATAAATTTCTTATCTCGTTTAATTTGGTTTATTTTAAAATAAATATGTTGTAATTAATATAATGATAAAAACTGCATACAATTTGAAATAGACAATAAAACGAGTGTATGGACTGTTTGTCCATTGCCTTTACAATTTCTAATATTCAAGATAAAATTTTATTTATATATATTTATATAATATTATGGTGTGCATTATTTTTCTTTTTACACATTATGGTCGACTAAAACAGTGACTCATAATAATATACAGTTTTTAAATTATTTTTTAAATTTTTATTATTCCTTTACGTTTTAGTGGTCAATTGACCAAGTTACTTCTTTCAATTAACTATTCTTTTTATGTAAGGTCTTGGTTGAGATAAAAAGTCAGTGTCGCGAGCGGGATTCGAACCCACGTCCTTCGGCTAAATACGCCGTTGCTCTACCTAGCTACTGTGACTTCGATCCACTCATTTTTATTTCGACCAATACCTTATATAAAAATTAATTAGGTACGTTGATATCACCGCTTTCTCTTCTCCAAGTAATGTACATAATTTGTGTTTTGCTAGAATTAAAAGTCATTTTACTTTTAGCAGCCCATTCCTCTACCCTTCTTGTGTAGAAGTTAGTGCCTCAAATTTCTGTATGAGAGAATGTGGATGGGAGACTGATGGGCTGATATGACCTAACTGTTGATCCTAGATAGGATTGGCCTTATAGCCCTAGATTTAAACCTATTTATTTTTAAAAGTAATTTAATTGTTTTATTTTTAATGTGTTTTTGCTTTTACGTAGTCATGACGTTGTGAGAAAGAAGATATATTGACAGAAACGAGATCGGAGGTTTGCTGGTCCAAAGCGACCCACCCCTCTCTTCAACATTTTGGTCCTCCGGGCCGGATCCAATTTCTCCCTTTCTCATTGGCAGCTTCATCGTCTAGTGGAAACTTTGATATTTTCTACTACGTATGTAGCATTGGCATTTTCATCACAAACTTTTCATTCGTGGCTCGCACTTCATCCATCCTGAACTTCGTTGCTTCGTTCTTATCGCCTGTTCAACATTATATATGGCTCCCAACCAAGATACTATGAAAAACCATTGGGAAGAACTTGATGACGTGATAATGGATCTTATAGATGACATTAAACACGCGCACACTATCGGTCTTAATGCGCAGACATGCCCTTTGCAGGAAAATGCTTTTCGAGCTCATCTTTCTCATATCGACAGCACCTTTGAAAAATTCGATCTCAAATTTTAGAACATAAGCACCTATAGCGACCCGTTTTGGACTTTGGAACTTATAGTTAACTTAAATCTAAAATTCACTCTTTACTAGGAATCGTTATCATTAAATTTTAGTTTTTTATTACTTTACTTTTTATTTTTTTTTAAGATAAAAAACGTGTTCATTTTGTGAGTATTAAGTTTAAACAAGCTGGGGTGAATTCATCCCCAGTCCACTTAATATAGGGAAAAATCTTAAATGAGTTTTTCACCTTGTTTCAAAGTAGCTAATTTTAAATGTCTGTGCTCTTGATAGATAACTTGATTAAGATTAACACATTTAATGACAGAATACGAGACCCAAAAACTAATGAAATTTTTAGTTTTTTTTATCAAGTTTTTGCCTAAATTACATGCTAATGTTATTAATATCATATTGTTTTGCAACGTAACTGTTAGTAATCAAAATTTGCAAGCATTTGTTTTAAGGATTTAATTTTTATGTTGATTTTACCTCACCAAATTTTGTTTTCGTACAAACGATGAAGAGCACATTTTTAGGATAAATATGATAAACTATTTTAATTAATAATACAATAATATAATGTTGTTTTATTTTCTTAGTGATTTTACAATCCGTTTGAAACATTAACAAAGGAGTATAATAAAGCTTGCGGCTTTTATTAAACTGCCTGACATGGTTCTCATTCGGTTATTTGCACTGCAGGTTCCGAACAAATTGGAGCCGAAGACAAGAAAGCTATTTACGTCCCGCTGAGTCACAAAGAAGGAGAAAGCTCTCTGTAAGGATTAAACCACAAAAAGCATCAGAATAGATGCATTTATATGTACTTAAACAAAGGATTCCATTGGTCTCTTTTTCTATTTTTTATACAAAATAAATCCCTTTTGTTTTCATCAGTGCTCGCAAAAGAGGAATAACCTTTTTGTTCAGTTAATTATTAATAAATAAATTTTAATATTAAAAGCAGCTCATTATTGGGATTTTTGATTAAAGAAAGAATGAAAAGAAGGAAAAACGTTTATTGAACATTATACATTTGAACAAAGAATATAATAATTTTGATAATGTAGACATTTCGGACAGACTTTAGCCCTGTACCCTAGGCTCAGGTCAAGAAACCTAACAAAAGTTTTAAAATAAAACAAACTTTATGTAATGTATTGGTTAAGATAAAAAGTCAGTGTCACGAGCGGGATTCGAACCCACGATCCTCGGCTCAGTACGCCGCTGCTCTAATCACTTGAGCAATCGTGACTTCGATCCACTCATTTTCATTTCGACCAATACCTTAAATAAAGATTAATTAATTGAAAAAAGATATTTGGTCAATCGGACCACGAAATATAATGGAATTAATTAAAAAAACCTTCCAAGATAGAACGTATTACCAAAATCAAATTTATTTTCAATTCAAAACGCGAAATTAGTTGCTGAAGTCATCGACCTACAAGTTTTGGTACTCCAGGCAGCTCTGCATAAGTTAGATGGGTTTTCCAGCCTCCGTTTGTTCTCCACAGCAAGTCAACATAAAGAAACAACCATGTCTCAGTGCTGATTTTCAGAATTCATTAAAAATCCGGCTCTCTTAAAAAAGTTGATTGCCTCCTCCCCATTGTGACTTTGCCTGTCTCACTCTTCATTTTATGGTTTAGCGTTAAGTTTAGCGATTCTGCCCTCATGTTGATTTTAACTGGTCCTTAAAGATGTTATAGATTTTTGTACTCGTATCATTCCTCTCAATCCTCTCACCGACCGATGGAACGCCAAAACAGATCGTAGAACTTAAATCATCTTTCTCATTCTTTCTAGCTATGTCTATCCATCTACCTATATAACTATCTATTTATCCATCAATCTACAATATTATAAGGGTACAAGGGGCGTCAGTGGCTGCAAGTTTAAGGCGTCGACAAGGCACTCATCGCTGTAAGATAAAGATAGCGTGTATTAATCCAACGGTCGAAGTTCGAACCGGACATACTTACAAATGTGGCAACATTGTGGCATTTGTGGTAATGTGGTAGTGGACGGATTGGCCAAAGAAGCAACATATCACGAGGAATATCACAATTTCAAGCTGCCGAAGATGGACGGAAAACGCTTCTTCACATCAAACAGTTTATGCAAGAATGGAGCGCGTGAGAACTACGTGCTTGGTACATAAATCCATATTCCCGGAAATATGATCAAAACCATGGTATTCTGGATTTAATGGCACAAAATAATTATTTGTTTCGATATCCCAGATTCGCTCAAAACACTGCATTTGCGGTGAATACTTGCTTAAAATTAGCTGAAAAGCTACTCCAAACTGCGAGACATGCCGGAAAACATAAAGCCTATAATTTTGACGTGCCCAGAATACGAACAGGTAAAACAGAAATTTTTCAACAGGGAGTATACGCTGAGAAATTTTTGCCAACCGTTTTGTTGGGAAAGTTTGCTTTCAACTGAAAATGTAGACGTGTATAAAGTGATGTATGTATTTTTGAGGGAAAGTAGATTGATGTAATGTTGTGTTGTTGTATATGTGTGTTATGGTAACTATATTATTATTAGGTGAAACTGTTCATTTCATACTTCTATGTGTCTTGTTTTAATTAATTAATTAATTAATTATGTGATGTGTACTTATGTATTTATTATATGAGTATGTAAGTGTACTATTAACAAAGCAATTTAAAAAAAATCTAGTTACGCACTAAACACGCAGAACGCAATAAAAAAGTTGTGATACCTCTGCATGGTGGGCGAGGTAATTATTTTTAATTTTGTCATTTTGGTAGGCCTATTCATGCTATGCGATCAGAGCGTTCCTGCAGTTCAACATATTCAGTGTGCCTGTGTTAAGCGTTTGTGTGTGTGTGTGTGTGTGTGTGTGTGTGTGTGTGTGTATGTGTGTGTGTGTGTGTGGCTTGGCTTTGGAGGTGGAGCGGGTGCGACCTGAAAAGGTTGGCCTGTGAAGCCCCCGAGCACGATAGTTGCCCGACCAACGTAGCAAATACCATTTGTGGCGGGATGATTTCTGGGAAGGAGTTGGCATCCGAGAGGTCGAGCCTGCGAATTTCCCGGAACACCCGTCACTCACTGGGGAGAGGCTGACCACCTCTCCTCCTGAATGCGTCAGTGTGGAGAATGGATACCTGAGAATGAACAGTTTCTATCCGAGAAGTGTGCCGGGCATTCACACAGTCTCGGATTCGTCCTTCGGGATGACATGTCGGAAGGGTGTCGACTCGTTCGGCGCTTGAACGGCCATCTCATCTCTTCTATCCACCCAGGGAAGCCATAGCCCACTTAATATGATGACAATGAGTGGTACAATGTGGACAAGGCAGGGGTGCAGCCTGAAAAGGCGAGCCGTGTCCTCGTTCATTTCCCTTTCTCAACCCAGTTCCTTCGGAATTTTTCCTTGAAACCTCTTCCAACCCTTCGATGCAAGGGGGGATCCAGGCGCAAAATAATGGTGTAGCCTTGAGGGCGTGGCAGCCTCTCTAAAGCACAAGCTGGATTCGTGTCTGCCTCCGAGTCGGCAGGGGTCGGAGGGTGCTTTACGGGGTAGCAGAAATATTCCAAAGTCCAGCCCCTGCTATATGGGAACGGACTCGTAGTGGCTTAATGGCGATGTTCCTGGCGGGAACTTAGAGAAGAGGCTGTTCCTCCATCTCTGACCTCCGCCAAAGCACTTGCGTATGACCTTCGATATAACCCTGCCCTCTCGGGATACGACGAACACCATCGATGCGTATAGCGTTGAGGACGCTCAGACTACTCTGACGGAGCCCTTCGAATGCGTGAAAAGTGGCGGATGGGAATGGATATTGGTCGGTGGTGCCTAACTTTGATAGTACAGAACAAGATAGTACATATGAATGAAATAACAAATGCATTACAAATCTCATTTGAACACATTATAAACATCGCATTGCATTTAAAAAGTGTGGAAACCCATTAAAATTACGATACGGTATAAACAATTTTTTTCTCTTAAATTTAATTAAATTCTGGTTCTTTGAAGAAATAAAAATAAAAAATGCACTAAATTGTTCCAATAAAAAGAAAGAAATGGCAAAGTAAGCCATTAAACTAAAAACTATTATCCTGAGTTAATCCCGTTCACCAAGTCTCTATCTTAATTATTTCAGACTGAGGGCTAGCACAGAGGGTAGTACAAGATTAGTGTCGGATTAGTCTTTGCTCGCGGTAGTGTTTTTACGTGTATTTTAGTGAAGTGAAGTTAGTGACCATGTCGATGGTTAGAGCCTGCGCGCATGTTAACTATTGCTGAGGGTTTTATGATTATGTTGTATATAAATCGTTTATTGATTTAAGCCGTGTTTATAACGCTCGTCGATTCGTTACGCATCCTCCATTGTACAATAAAATATTGCATTTATCATAATACATCTCAAAAGAATTCATCAATTTTAATTAATTATTCGGAAATCGTGAGATGCGGTCTGGTGTGACGTAGGTTTCAGGAAAACATTTTCTTTACCGTGCCAACGTTTCGATTTTTATTGAGATCATCTTCAAGGCTCAAAGTGTTTGTCACATCTCACGATTTCCGAATAATCATCGACTAACTATCACTAATCACCACACAAATTTAAATTAATACATCTATTCAATATACAAATGACAAGTAATGACGATCAAGTTAACAAATTATACTTGCTCGGCAAAGCAGATAAGATTACTGAAGAAAACCCCATGTTGCATCGAGCTTTCGAACTTCACAGATATGCCGTTTTTTAAAGAGAATTTGGCGCAAAAGGCAAATTGTAAGTGAAACGAAGCGTTTACCAAGTTCATTAAATATCGACTAAGTACATATCTAACGGAGAATTATGATTTACCGTACCACGGGTCGTTTAACCTTTAATGATGGCATTCAATTAAGTGTTTTCGCAGGTCTGCTCCGTAAAGCCGAGAGATGGAAATGTGGTCTTGACTCCTAAAATTCCTAAAATAACTGGAAGGATCACAGATAAAACGTTTCCGCGATAAATAACAATCACGAAATACTACGTTTATTCTTTTATTTCTTTCCGTTAATCTTCAAAATTATCTTTCTCTTATTTTTTTCTTAAATATGTCATATATTTTTGCACTCATATAATTTGGTCTTTAACAATAAATTTCATTTCCATCTTCGAAACCAGTGGTTGTAACAGCCAAATTATAGGTTTAAGATAAATATTTTTTTATCTTCGTAAATCATTCGTAAATCATTCACACACACACACCACACACACACATCTTTCACTCACTCTTTCCTTTCTTCCTCTCTCGCTCTCTCCCTGTCTATCTATCTACCTATCTATTAAGTTTCTATCGCCTTCACTCATTCACTCTCCTCCTCTCTTTCACACACTCTCTCTCTGCCCCCTTCCTCTCTATTTCCCACTCTCTCTCTCTCTCTCTCTCTCTCTCTCTCTCACTCATTCACTAATTCACTCACTATCGCTATCTCTCTATCTCTACATTTCTCTCTCGACCTATCTATCTCTGTCTATTTATCTATGTTTCTATCTATCTATTTCCATAATCATTCTCTCTCTTTCTCACACAAACTCACTATCTTTATCTATATAAACATTTTTTTACTCTTTCTATCTATCTCCATCTCTATCTGTCTATTTATCTATCTTTCTATTTATATAATAAATAATTCATTTTCTCTCTCAATCACGCTCTCTCTTTTTCACACGAACTCACTAACTATCTTTATCTATCTAAACATTTCTCTCTCTTTCTAACTATCTCTATCTATGTTGTATGTGTTTATCTACTTCCATTACCCATTCCATCTCCCTCTTTCTATATATTTTTTTTTATCTCTATCTATGTTTAGCTCCCTCTCTCTTTCTCACTATCTATGTCTATCTGTCTCTAAGTTTCTTCATCTTCTTATCTCTATCTATTCTCTAACGTTCTATTTGTTTAAGCATCTATTTCAATCACACTTTCATTCTCCCTCTCCTCTCTCTCTCTCTCTCTCTCTCTCTCTCTCTCTCTCTCTCTCTCTCTCTCTCTCTCGCTCACTCACTAACTATCTCGATCTATCTATCTCACCTCATCGTCTTTGCTAAGTTGTAGAATGTGGCAAGAGACCTAACTTTCCATGAAATAAACATCAGGCAATCAATCAATCACCGTCTCTCTCTCTCTCTCTCTCTTTCTCTCTCTCTCTCCCTCTCCCTTTTCCTCCCCCCTCTGTCACACTCTCTTTCTCTTTCTCACACGAACTCACTCTCTGTCTTTTTCTATCTATCTAAAACATTTCTTTCTTTCTATCTATCTCTAACTATCTTCTATATAGTGTTCATCTACCTCCTTCACTCTCCCCCTTTCTCACTCTTTCTCCCTCTCTCTTTCTCACTATCTATGTCTATCTGTCTCTAAATTTCCTTCTCTTCTTATCTCTATCTATTCTCTAACGTTCTATTTGTTTAAGTATCTATTTCAATCACATTTTCACTCTTCCTTGTACTCTCTCTTTCTCTCGATTACTCACTAACTATCTTTATCTATCTAACTCACCTCATCGTATTTGCTAAGTTGTACAAAGTGGCAAGGGACCTAACTTTCCACGAATTATAGCTCTTAATCAATCAATCAACGTTTCTCTCTCTCCCTCTCTCTTTATCACACACACTCACTCACTGTCTTTTTCTATCTATCTAAACATTTCTCTCTCTTTCTATCTTCTATATGTTTATCTATCTCCTTCACTCATTCATTCTCCCTCCTCCTCTCTATCTCGCTCACTCACTAACTATGTTTATCTATCTAACCTCATCGTATTTGCTAAGTTGCAAAAAGGTGCAAGAGACCTACCTTTCCATGAAATAAAGCTCTTAATCAATCAATCACCGTCTCTCTTTCTCCGGTGGTATTTTTCGCCAAATCTATCACACCCTTTCACTCATTTTCATCTACAAAATACATTGAAACCAAAACCTACTTAATTTGTTAATTGAAGGATGCACAGTCTCTTACGTGAAAACATGTTCAGCTAATGATCGAATGTGTTATAATTGTGTGAGATGCTTTCATGAGATGACATTTTGGTAATTAGTTAACGGCACAAAAATGTAAAAATAACAAACCACTGAACGCGGTTTCCTTCTATGGTCAAGGCTCGCATTTTTCGATTTTAAACTGATAATGACGATACGTAGTCATGCGTCGACAATCCAGTCGATAATTATATCGTATAATCTAATTCACATACAGGAAAATTTTAGATCGTATTTATTTTAACGGAACACAATGTAAACGTATGCAATTTATACTTTATTATTTTTAGGTGTGTCTGAATTCTAATGAACTTAAACTTTGTCCTCTGAAATATCTCTGTTAATGATGAGTTCTGTAATGATCACAATAATCCATTCGTACTCCTATTACGCCATGTAACTCGAAAATGTTTACATGTGCTATGAATAATACTCTTTTGTAATTTTTTGCATTAACTTTATTTAACTAGAGTTTGTTATATAAAGTTTGCTAATAATGTTAAAATAAATAACTTGAAACTTGCTATGAGGGTGCATCCCATTAGCTGTTCTCCTATACATATTTTGAACTTTTTGTTTTGACTATAAAACATTGTTTTACATAATCGATCTCGGTGGAGTTGTTTTAGTCGTCGCTTGCGCAGAGATGGTTGTTATTTCTGGATTTCGTCCTGACTGCTCTTTCCTAGTTTCATGGAGTCTATGTACAATTTTTTTACGTTGTTTTTTACGAATAGAACATATCAATCGTCGTGTAATATTTTGTTGCAAAATTATTATGATGGGCCTGCTATGCTGGTACTTAAAACCCGATTTTGGATGGTTTGGATCTTTTTTATAAGAGATACAGATGCCCCAAATTGTAGACACCGTTAAGTCCAGATTTGGGGGAACACACAGCCTTTTAAGTAGAGAAGGTGCTTTGATTTTGCTGTCGATAAGAATTTTCGTTAAAAAAGTACATTATTACTGCAGCCATAATTTTTAAATTTTGTAAATTCTTTTTTTAATCTAAAATTTCCTAGCATTGTATAAATTCATTTTTTTATCACATCCTATTTATATTTGTAAAATTTAAACAATGTTTATAAATCCCTGGTCCTGAAGATGATCTCAATAAAGGTCGAAACGTTGGTACGATAAAGAAAATATTTTTCTAAAACCTACGTCACACCAGACCGCATCTCACGATCTCCAAATAATCATTGGCTGACGGTAACTAAACACCACACATAATTTTTAAAATTGTAAATTTTTCACTGTGTAAAGCATTAGAAATTATTTTAAAGTCGTGATATATTTCTCGAAAGTTTAACAAAGGAACTGAAAGATTTTTCTTTCTTCCCAACTCCCTAATTTGTAACAAATAGATTGTATAGTTTTTTATATGTAACGTTGGTATGTTTGTCCGTATTTTCTTGATAAATAAGCGTTATTGACTTGTTGATTCTTGAAGCTTTATATACGAAAAACGGGAAAATTCGATTGTGGAAACTTACAGAAGAACTCTTGAAAGCTTAATGGTCCTTATGTACCAATGGCCCACTTTTTCCTTTCTTAACATGCTTTACGTAGAAGTAATAAAGCTTATTCTTACTCGAGATTGTTAAATTTTTTGTGTTGAACGGCGAGCTGGTTTTTTATTGTTTTTCAATAATTTTTTAATCTAATTAAAGATTAATTCCTCCAAACATTAATTTTAATATGTTAATTTAAGAGATATAGCAATGGTACTCGGAAAGAACAAGCAACATATTGTACTAGTACAGAAGTAGTAAATTAGTAACCAGGTACGAAAATCACGTACGGTCTTGCAAAACAAGGATCCCGGTTTTCTGTCAACGACAAGTTAGTTAATGCAGCACATTGCTAAGGTTATAAAGGGTTAAAGTCAGTGACATCTATACTGTTATTTGACCTATGACCCTTAATAGGTTTCGTAATGAGAAGGAAGAAACTATCACCCATATTAATTTAGAACGCGAAGCAATTGCTCTAAGAAAACATACAAGGTACTAAGAAGATCTGAAAAAGAAATTACAACAATCACTGTAATGTACTTTTTAAAAGAAGGATCACCTTAATAGAGCTGTACTAAGAAACTAGGAAAAGTAACATAAGCGGGAAGACTGCTTGGGAATACCAAACCCATGCTTCGTAACATCCTCATCATCGTCCTATAGACCTAGGTCGTTCAGCCACCAAAGTGGCAAGTTATGAAATAATCTAATTCACACGCTTGCTCATATAAATGCATACCTTCTTGATCTACAATGCCCTGCTCGTTCATCTCTTTGTCTAAATCATATTTAAATGCATTAGCATTTTTCAGGATCTTGGCTGGTTTGAATGTCATGGCTTTAGCACGCCTTTTACTTTCCCTACGGATTTCTGTATTTCTTCGTTTAACCGAAACATCCATTATACTCCAGCAGAAGAAATCTGTCACGAACTGCCGCTACACTACAGCACATTGTGAGAAATCACATGGTCGACGTGTCTTTGTTGCCCAACGGGTATTTTAGACTTTACAGGCCAGTGGACCTCAAATTGAACTGATCCGTTCACTAATGTGATCACTGATCACTGTGGATCAGAAAATCAGAACCTTGCCTATCTAAGGTAAAAACTGTCAGGCGGAACTTTCGGCACTTAAATTAATCTTTAAGTAAGGTATTGGTTGAGATAAAAAAGTCAGTGTCATGAGCGGGATTCGAACCCACAACCTTCGGCTAAATACGTCGCTGCTCTACCACTTGAGCTATCGCGCCTTCGCTCTACTCAGACACCAACTTTCCATCTCAACACACCTTTCAAATCCCCCCCCTTTTTGCCATTTTTCAAATGTCGTGTAATCTATTTGATTCTCAGCGACAAATGAAATGGCCACGGAGAGCTTTAGTGAAGTATATTTCATTTTGCTTATTAAATATATTATGTTTCGTGGTCCGATTGACCACATAAATTATTTTCAATTAATTAATCTTTAAGTAAGGTATTGGTTGAGATAAAAATGTCAGCGTCACGAGTGGGGTCCCGCTCCGTCACGATAGCTCAAGTGGTAGAGCAGCCGAATATTTCGCCGAAGGTCGTGGGTTGGAATCCCGCTAGTGACACTGACATTTTTATCTCAACCAATACCTTACATAAAGATTAATTAATTGAAAAGAATTTATTTGGTCAATCGAACCACGAAACCTAATGGATTTCTGCACTTATTTTTATCTTATGTTAAGATTCTCAGAGTCCCGGTTCGATAGTTTGGTTTATTTTTCCTTCGGGACTTTAGCGAAACTTTTTCCATAAACCTAAAAGATCTAGTTTGAAATGAACTTTGGAACCTGTCCTAACTTAACGATCCATTTTGGTCTATCTGTGTAATACAATAAGGTAATTAATGTAATGTTTCTTAAAACTTAATGCTTACATACATACCATAATGATTCATACTATATTTTTGTAAATTTATTTTTATTTGCTGAAATACGTAACGACTGTTCGTGTTGATGTTCAATTTTTATTAAAATAATACTACTTGAACGACAATCAATAATAAAATCACTGCCATCAATCAAATTTTTATTTCAACAGTGTGTGTCTAATATAATCAGATTGCGGTCACTGGCATCTGAGAAAACATCTAAACAACATGGGTATATACAATGATGATTCCATTTGCAGGGGTGTGTCCCATGAGCGGTAATGTAGAGGAGGAAACAGCCATGCATATCATCTTCGAATGCGAACCAACAGCTCAATGGAGATTTAACCTAACGTAAGGAAAAACATAGGAAATCAAATTGCAGAAGCGAAAGTCACTGACCTGATACTTCTAAGGAGAAAGATTGAGTCTATTGCACTGAACTAACGAACTAGGAAGGTACAATAAGCCAAAAGGCTGCACTTCCTAGTGAGCATAAACCCCCCCTTCCTTTTATCCATGTTTGCCATGCCATACCAACATGGCATCCATTCAGACTGAGGAAAGAACCTGTGGGTAAAGAAATGTATTTAGGCCAAACTCAGAGGAGTGGTACGACTACTAACCGGTCACAGGCATCTGAGAAAACATCTACACAACATGGGTATATACAATGATGATTCCATTTGCAGGAGTGTGTCCCATGAGCGGTAATGTAGAGGAGGAAACAGCCATGCATATCATCTTCGAATGCGAAGCAACAGCTCAATGGAGATTTAACGTAACGTAAGGAAAAACATAGGAAATCAAATTGCAGAGCGAAAGTCAATGATACTTCTAAGGATATACCTGTATATAAGTATATACCCGATACTTCTAAGGAAAAAGATTGAGTCTATTGCACTGAACTAAGGAACTAGGAAGGTACAATAAGCCAAAAGGCTGCACAGCCTGGGGAGCACAAACCCCGCTTCCTAGTATCCATATTTACCATACCATAGCATCAGATTAGGAAAGAACCTGTGGGTAAAGAAATGTATTGCGGATACACAACAGGCGGAAGCTTCGAGTGCTATGAGCCTTGCGTGACGTAGGACACAAGTATCTTAAATCCAAATTGTCAGGGTTACTACTTATTTGATAAAAGCCGGTAACAAATATAGAAGGTTAAAAAGATAAAAATAACTTAATACGACCTTGTCTGAGCCTTGCGTCAAAAGCGAGAGAAAAACATCTTAATCTTTTAGATTTAAATCAAATTTTACAAACTCAGTTCATGTCAGGAAGTGACAATTATTGGTTTGGACTGGATTTATATAAGCTAAAATTTGAACATGTTTAATAATTAACCCATGTGCAGATTTGAGCCGTTATCCGTCCAGCCAACGAGGTTGGGCTCTGGGTGCTATCAATAGCTAGGTCAATAGTGCCCAACATATGCAATTCCTAGATCCAAACCCATTCACACTTTTATTCATTCTCAAATCCATACTTTTCTTCTAACTTATCATTCACTTAATTGGTAATGAAGTTGATATTCATCCAACACCCTTTACCTCTATTAGGCAAGCACCACACTAGACGGAATGCGATGGAAGTTTTCGTGACGGAAATTTCGCGACGAAAAATCCGCCCAACCCGAACAAGGGCATATACAGAGGAAATGAACGGAATGACTTCAACGACCGTTTGGATATGCAGTTGATAATGTGATTTAGTTGATCATGTAAGGTACAATGAAACAACATTTCTTGTGTATTTACAAGGCAATGGAGAAGCAGTAGAGAAAGAGAGAATTGGATTCATCCATTAAATATGAAAAGGGGAGCACTTCGTCAATTACACTGTCTCTGTATGAGGAACTTCGACGCTATCCTGTCAAGTTCATCCAATACTATGGAATGACTATCGAACTTCCACAATTAATTGGTCCAAGTCGATCCAAGATCACCTTCATTTACAGTTTGCATGTCCAACTGCCTACCTCTTCCTTTCTACGCTTGTTCGTCGTCAGTGTGGCGCACCCCATCTAATTTGCACTGTTTTGATCTGTTAAGACGTAACCCAGCGGAACATTCCGTCGATAGTCGCTTGTGCACCAACGGAGCTCGACGGAGACATTACGACGAAAATTTCCGTAGTCTGTCCCTGGCTGTGTGTTTTGAATGTAAGTTTGGGCAGCAGAAATTTCCGTCGCATTCAATCTAGTGTGGCACCGGCCTTATATAACTAACACAATTGTTAATCAAAGTTTGCTACCCACTTGGTCAATTACACAGTCTGTATGGAGAACTTCGACGCTCTCTTGTCAAGTTCTTCCAAAACTATGGGATGACTATAGACATTCCACAATAATTTGGTCCAAGTCCGTCCTAGATCAGCTTCACTTGCAGTTTGTATGTCCAACTGCCTACCTCTTCCTGTCTACGCTTGTTCGTCGTCAGTGTGGCGCACCCCATCTACTTTGCACTGTTTTCATCTGCTTAGAAGGAACCCTGCGGACCATTCCGTCTTCGGACGCTGATGCACCAACGTAGCTCGACGGAGACATTACGAAATTGCCGTTCAGTCTGTCGCTGACTGTGTGGTTTAAATGTAAGCTTGTGCAGCGAAAATTTCCGTCGCCTTATATAATTATAAGTTTGCAATGAAATGTCAATATTTTTAGTTTTCAGATGAATACTGCCAATGATTGTTAATTAGTGTAACTGTTTAATGGCGTGGAAATGACACCGTCTTTAGTGGGCATGTTAAATTCAGGTGGTGGTGTTTGATTAAACTATGGCGTGCACTAGAGACGACAAGTTCAATAAAATACTTCTCTTTGCACATGACCACAATAGGAAACTCGAGTTGGTGGAAACACGACTTAATTCCAACTTTGCTGGGAATTGATAACAAGACTGCTCAAGCTACTTTGATTTATTAACGATGAACCTTTAAAGACGTTCATAAAGCATAAATTCAATTAACCTGGTTAATATTTGATTAACAAGAATATTCTAAATGCAGTATCCTCTTTCGTGCAAAGTTTCATTAATTAGAGATTGAAATATGCTTTACATAATTCAAATAAAATAATGTTATCATAACTCTAACTTTAATTATGGCTGATGTCAAATATTTTAAATAAAAACTGGCTACATATATCAATTATTTGCCCTTCTCTTTACGTACTTTGCAAACATAGAATACTTTCGTCTAGAATATTTTAGATGCGAATAGCTCTTCCGTGATGTATCTGAATTTTGATTGATGTTAAACAAACAGCTGTAATGATTAATAAACACCTACTCAAAATAAAACATAAAAGTGGCAAGACTATTTGCACAGTCTATTCCGACTATAATTCTAGATTTTATCTTTATTGTACATTTTTAAGACTATAATCATAAAAATATGGATGTTCATAAATAACTGCTAATGTTTGGCATCAATGGACTTTACAGTGTTATAACGCGTTGTTGCGCTTATTATTCTAACAAAGAAAGAATTGCCGACGAACCTAATTTATTTCCTGAGCTTTTCAAGTATTAAATTATTTCAACCCTACTCAAAATCTTTGTTCACGAGATTTGCATTAAAATGCCAATTTCCCCTTCGATGCGATCGGTAAAAAAAATACACCATCAATACGTTTACGGACTAGTCCAATCTCCTTTTTTTACACTTAGGTTGTTCCCTCTCTGATTAAAGTGCTTTTTTGCCGTATTGACGATCAGATTACTTCATGGCGCAAAAATAAATTTGAATAGTTAAATCAATTGATCAATGGCATAGGACGTACAGTTCGTACAGTTTCTCGGACGTGGGACACAACGTATAGTTTCTAATGAATTATTTCCTATTATGAGTCTGCGCCATCCGCAAAACAAAAGAATTTTGATTTTAAATGCAAATAGAAAAGATCGTTAATATAAATTACTAAGAGTATCGGTTCCAACACTGAGCATTCAAGTACACTACAAGTCGTCGTTAATTCTTTACTAAAATTTTAGTTTATTTTAATAAAAAATTACACTAAATTGAATTAGTTTTATTTTAACCTGGTGAATTTGTAATAAGATTTAAACCATTTCAATGGCATGTCATTAATACCATATTTCTGCATTTTAGGAATTCAAACCTCCTAGTCCACAATTTCATTACTAAATGTTCAAATTATATGTTATTATATCAAATAGAATATTAAAAGTAGATATGCTCTTTTGAAAACCACATTGATTATTACAGATAACAATAAATTAAGGTTTTTAGTTGAGATAACAAGTCAATGGCACGAGCGGGATTCGAACCCACGATCTTCGGATAGATACGCCCCTGCTCTACCACTTGAGCTATCCTGACCTACATCCACTCGGACACTAATTTCCCATATCAACCTCACCTTTTGAATTTTCCCTCCTTTTTGCCATTTTTCAATTGAATTACAGATAACCTTTATGTAAGGTGTTGGTTGAAATGAAAAAGCTAGTGTCACAAGCGGAATTTATCCCACGACATTCGGCTAAATACGCCGCTGCTCTACCACTTCAGCTATCGTGACTTCGATCCACTCGGACCACGAAATAAATTTAATAAGTAAACCGAAGTACATCTTCACTAAATCTCTCTGTGGCCAATTAATTTGTCGCCGAGAATCGAATCCTGATTACACGACATTTGAAAAATGGTAAAAAGGGGGGAAAATTCGAAAGGTTGTTGTTTTAGATGGAGTGTTGGTGTCCGAGTGGATCGAAGTCGCAATAGCTCACGTGGCAGAGAAGCGGCGTATCTAGCCGAAGGTGTCGGTTCGAATCCTGCTCGTGACACTAGCTTTTTCATTCAACCAATACCTTACATAAAGATTATTTAATTGAAAGAAGTTATATGGCCAATATGACCACGAAATGGATTACAGATAACATTATTAAATTCTAAAAAGGAAACAAGCTTTTTTATACATTTTTCAACATGCTGCCAATGTTAAAGTTAGTAAATTCACTAATTTCGTGGTCCGCTTGACCAATTAATATATTACAATTAATTATGGTTTTTAGTTGAGATGGCAAAAGTCAATGGCACGAGCGTGATTCGAACCCTAGACCTTCGGCTAGATACGCCGCTGCTCTACCACTTGAGCTATCGTAGCTCGAACCTCTCGGACACTAACTTTCCATCTCAACCCCACCTTTTGAATTTTCCCTCTTTTTTGCCATTTTTCAAAGTTAAAGTTAGTATTATTAATTAATAATAAATTGTAACATATTGATTGATTTCCATTAAAAAGAGACATAATGATTGTTTTTTAAATTTGTTAGAACATTTGCCATTGTTAATAAGACTTGGCCAACATCTATGTGATGAAAAAAGCTTTGTGTTATAAAGGTCGCTGCTCGGCAATTTGACGGTGAGCACGTTAAAAATTTAAATTATTCATAGGCGTTTACACGCAATGCTTATCAGAAACGCTAAATTATAAAATTTAGCTAATGTAAATACTAATTCATTACACTATCAGGTTTTATTAATATTACCGAAAGCCACACTTTTAGCAGAGTATATGATTATTATTTTTTTAACAGAACTTCATTTCAAATATATAAGCTGAAAAATGGAAAATCTAATATGGTCAGATAGATGTTTTGAGAATAATCGTTTTTAATTTTAAGAAAAAATAACCATAATTAATTTATTTAATTTTAACGAGGGTTCGCAATAGTCGGTCAAACCCTCAGAAGCCCACTTGTAAGTATGTCGGGTTCGAATCCAGCGGCCCTGTACTCGAACCCGGGACGTTTTCCTTACCGTGATGAGCACCACGTCAACGCCTACCTGTTGCGGCCACCGACGCGCCCCCCAGCCTTAATTGTTTTTTACATTTGTCGTCTTTTGTTAAATCAAAACATGGATAAGAAACAATAACATAATTTCAGAAAACCTATTTCGTGATAACGCTAAAAGGATAAAAGAGTAAGAGTAAGAAGCGAGAGTACGAAGAATCGATATGCTCCTGGCTGCCTTGTCTAATGTAACACCTATGTTCTTTTCACATTCTGGAATATTTTTCTTTGATCGATCCGGCCCTAAACAAGTACAGGCTGAAGTTCATCCTTCAACCTCCGATTTTCAAATAGCAAGTACATGTCTCTTAAAATAAAATGATGGAACGAACTGTTGTCAACTGAAGATTTTAAGATTAAGATCTTGTCAAAGTGATATAACTTTGAAATTGAATTTGGTGATCATTTTACATTTGAATTTTCATAAGTCGCGTAGGCCGGATCGGCACATAAGCTTTCGCGTATAAATACTGACAAACGGTGGGTCTCGGAAGACCTTACTAATAGAACTAGAGTCTTCTTCACCCGATTAAGAATAGGCCATATGATGTTACACGCGGCCACTTACTTCTGGACCAAAGCCAGCGTACCTGTGTATGAAGAGAAATGTTGCTCGGTGTGCCCCACGTAATTAAAATGTGCAATTCCTTGGCTCAATATAAAAAGCACATGGAATTCCACCTGATTTTTTGAATCCTGCTTGAGCACGCCAACGAGTATCTGGCTTACAATTCCCATTCTTACAGGAAGCAGGGTTGTTTTATGTAGTTGTAGATTACAGATGACAAGATTAAATTCTAAAAAGGAATCTAGCAAGGTATCCCTTAGTGAGTGTATTTATTGGCGTGAATTGTAGTATGTGAGAGCCGATGGAGGACTATTGATCACCTGATTGACACTCAATTGGGTTAGCAATATATAATAAGTGTATGTAATTTGTGAATGAATTTACGAACTGATTGCATAGGGGCTGAAATTACTTAGCTGGTTATAGCCCCTGGAGCTCACTGCCAGTAATTTATTGTAAATTAAAAAACCTTAAATTGCCGGTGGACTGCTTGTAGTGATATGGTGAGCTCAGTACGTGCAAGTGCCGATTTGAGCTTTTAAATATATAAAAGAGTAATCAATTTGCAATTTTCATAATTAAGTTCATGTAAGGAAACCACGTCTATTGTTACCATCTTCAGTACAATTAAAAAGTGAATAAAACTTACTTAAATTTTTGTTTTACTGTTTTGTAGTATACGATCTTATGGCTTCCGTGTCACTCCATGAAATGTAACGATTTTTAAATTAAGTTTAAATTAAGTCGAAAATGAGCGCAATGTACACAAAGTAACTGTTTACAATGAATTATGGACATCCATCAGATTCTAAATTATTAAAATCACTAATTTCGTGGTACATTACAATTAATTAAGGTTTTTAGTTGAGATGAAAAAAAGTTAATGGCACGAGTGGGATTCGAACCCACCATCTTCGGATAGATACGCCGCTGCTCTACCACTTGAGCTATCGTGACCTCGATCCACTCGGACATCAACCTTTCCTATCTCAACCCCACTTTATGAGCTTTCCCTCTTTTTTGCCATTTTTCAAATGTCGTGTAATCGGATTGAAAAATGGCCAAAAGGAGGGAAAACTCATAAGGTGGGGTTGAGGTAAGAAGGGTTGATGTCCGAGTGGATCGAGATCACGATAGCTCAAGTGGTAGAGCAGCGGCGTATCTAGCCGTAGATCGCGGGTTCGAATCCCGCTCGTGCCATTAACTTTTTTTCATCTCCACTAAAAACCTTAATTGTATTCTAAATTATATTCGGTTGATGTTAATACCTACATATCTATCTATTTTGGCATGTTAACTCTGGTAGGGGTACTTTACAGGAAAGAAATCGCTGCATTGGCATTTTCCGTTAAAAAAAAGTTATTCAAAAGAAGGGACGGTGCAAACAAAAAGAGCAAAGCTCTGGTACATGGCTCAAAGAGAATAGGCTCGCTACAGAGGCGCTCAACATTCTTTGATACATACTTACGATCAATAATAATGAACAATAGAATTGTAATGTCTTGTAATATAAAGAGGGAAGGAAACATAACTGCTGGAAATGCAAGATGACTCTCTTAGAGAGCACCTGAATTAACCGAGATCCGTACAAAGATCAACGGACCCTTTAACTAAATCTCATACATGGTTTCTTAACTGGCGTAAACAGGACTGATGCTCCAAATTTTGCTCTATGATTCCTATATTATCTTTGAGTAAATTTTTCTTTGAACTGGACTGTTGGCCGTTTTGGAGGAATAGAAGATATATTTTGTTATTTATGATGTCACGCAGGAACAAAAACCCAAGATATGGGTTTCTGAAGTTCTTTGAAAAAGTTCGTTTCATGTATAATTAAAGAAAATAAAATTCGGTTCCACACTATTTTTTTAATTAAAAACGATGAAAAAGCCGAATTGTTTGCTAGTTACCTTGCTGAAATCTTCGAACCAAATGAAAACATCAATGGCAGCTTACTTGACACCACGCCTCAAGAAGAAAATATAAAGCTAGTTTCACCTAAAGATGTAGCTAAGAAGATGCATCTAAGAAATTAAAAAATTACCTGCTAAAATGACTAAAATGCCCTTATCACTGGAGAAATACTAAAACAATTGCCAAAAAGGTTATAATCAAATTAATATGCCTATTTAGTGCTGCAATCAGACTGAAATACGTTCCCAGCATCTGGAAATTGGCAGAAATCATTATGATAAAAAAACAAACAGGAAAACCGGCGAACGAAGTCAAATCATATAGACCATATATCGCTTCTACCGACAGTGTCTAAATTCTTCAAAAAGTTATTATTAAAACGAATAAAACCCATTGTAGAAAAAAAGAAAATCATTCCTGACCACCAATTTGGATTCCGAACAAGACATTCAACAATAGACCAAATTCACCGAGTAACGGACGTAATAGAAAAATCTCTGGAAGAAAACCAAATTTGTTCTGCTATCTTCCTTGATGTCTCACAAGATTTTGACAAGGTCTGGCCCGAAGGACTCTACAATAAACTAAAAGGTATGCTACCAAAGCAGTATGTCGATATTATCATTTCCTACCTAACTTAAAGTCTGTTTAGAGAAACAAGAAGATCAATATTCAAAATTCAAAACAATAAATGCAGGAGTGCCACAAGGTAGCATATTAGGTCCACTGCTTTACTTGTTATACACCAATGATTTTCCGAAATTAGATGGAGGAAAAATTGCAACGTATGCAGATGACACAGCGGTGATGTCACTAGGACCGACTATCACACATTCAACCAAAATCCTCCAAAATGCATGTAATAAGGTAAACGAATGGACAAAAAATGGAAAATCAAGCTAAATCAGCATAAATCAGTTTATCTAATCTTTACAAACAAAAAAGTGAACCACGCTCGCAATCGATGGGACCATACAGCGATACAGGTAAATATCTGGGAATGACCTTAGCTGCCAACTGAGATAGAAAGAACGCGTGAAGAAAAAAAATGACAGAAATAGGTATAAATAACTCTACTGGTTGATAGGACGTGGCTCCAACCTTGCTGTACAAAACAAAATATTATTATATAAACAAGTCATAAAGCCTATGTGGATTTATGGTATTCAACTATGGGGTTGTACCAAACACAGCAATATGAAAATTATATAAACACTCCAAAATAAAATTTTACATAACATGGTCAATGCACCTTGGTACATCCTTATGTAAGGACTTACACATACAAAGATTTGCCGCCAAACACCAGGCTTGAGAATGTGGAAGCGACCAAACTCTTACATAACCGAAACATGGTCAGAAGATTAAAAAGAACAAAGCCGTATGAACTTGTTGTTGTTAAACATGAATAGTGAATAGTGAAAAGTAAATTTTATTTTACCAATGGGTTTATAAAAATGTAAACATTGATTTATTCTATAATATTAGTGTAAAATTAATGGTTGGTCTAATTAGAACAGTTATAATAAATAAATTTAATTAATAAAAAAAATTAAAAACGTAGAAGATTCCTTTTGTATAACAAACTAGTTGTGTAACTATTTAATAATTAATTGTATAAAGATTATAGTATTAATTGTATTGAACAATTGGAATAAAGACATAAAAGTCCAACGAGACATTTCGTGTCTTTTTTTGACACTGGGAAGTAGCTGCCATGGAAAAGAGACTCCAACGTAGATCCAGAGCATGGGGAGATTTGCAAAAGGATGCAATCAAAAGAGTTGTCACTAGTTAGTAGTTGAGTGGTCAGTTCGTCCGGAGTCAGTTACAGTTTACAGTTTAGAATTAGTCACAGGTCAGAGCCCAGTGCTGAGTTAGAAGTTGGTTAATGAATACATTTAACACCATTTTTACAGCGGTCGGTTGCAATAATGGCAACGAGTGGGCTAGCCTTTTGTTAGTTTTTTTATGGAGTGACTCTTTGATAGGGGAATGCCTGACTTTGGCTTTGGTTTTAAAATTTTCCAGAGGTTATAAAATTTTAAGCTATTGATAAACGTTATTCTCACGTGAAGTCCCGGATTACTTTGTATCCGTATTCGGATAAAAAGCTAATCCAGACGAATGATCGACTCTTTGAGATAGCCTTCTCTCTCTCTCTCTCTCTCTCTCTCTCTCTCTCTCTCTCTCTCTCTCTCTCTCTCTCTCTCTCTGTTTCTCTTTTTCTGCCACGCCTACGAAATGTACATATTTCTATACATTCTGTTTTATTAAAAGCTATAATGAGACTAACGAAAACAGCCCGGACTTCACGAAACTATGCAATAGACTAATAAATAAATAAGTTAACAAAAAATATAAATATGCAAGCTGAATGGGACGTGTTTTTGAGATTGTTACTAAGGCTTATTTTGTTATTTACTTTATCACCATGTACTTTGATTTTACGCGGTGTACAGTTTTTTTCAAACTAGCAAACGTTAGTTAATGTTAAAATTATATATTTATGAAAATCCGATACTTTTTCAACCCCCTCAATTTAATATTCCATTATAGATTCGAGTGATAATGAAACAAACAAGGTTTTCTGTATAACCTAGAAGTTTCCTAGATTACGTCTTATGTATATTCTATCGTTTCTTTCAAGGGATGCAATTTAGATTTTTATAATCCAATAGTGTTGCCCTGAATGAGGCGGATTGGACATGAAACGGGTCCGATGTCCGTTGAAAACGTTTTCGATTAAGCTAATGAAATGAAACCTAACTCCGTCTAACCAATTCACTGTCTATTTCAATGAGCGTATCAAGCTGGAGAAGGTCCGTTTTACTCGGTCCGACATTAACGGGGAAGTTACTTTATTAAAGGGCGTTCAATTGCCGACGAGCCGAAATTGCGCATTCAAACGATTGGCATCCTTGAAAAGCGATTCTCCCTGGATCGTGATGAAATACTCCGAACCCGATAAAAATCGCGTATAGCGTGCAATTGAGAACAACACTAAGGGGTTAGAATATCAAGAGTTCACTTTTTCCAATCACATAAGATGTCATTGTGTTGATTTTAGAGAGAATGACGGGTGTTGGTCGAATTCGGGACACGACTAACACAACTTACAAAAAATACCACTGAGCAAAACTACTTTAAATTCAAATTATACCAAAACAGTTACCGCAAAGGACAACTCTCTCTGTACAGCAACTATAAAAGTATTAAAGTAGAAATTTTAGAAAAAAAAAATTTCCACCCGATTCAACCCACTGTCGGCACTTGGGCAAAAACCGACGGGAGAAAGCTTAATTCCTGACACAATACCTTTCCACAGTATTCACCCCTCACCCTGACTCACATGATCACTTGATTGATAAAATTAATGAAGAATTAAATAACTCCCTTCCATTCTGCTAAGACTTTTACTTCAAAAGAAGTCAGTCAGGTCATAGCCTTCCTAAAGATAAAAGTTCTGGTTATGATCTCATGAATTCTAATATCCACCCATTTCCAAAAAAACAGTAGTATTTATTACAATCCTTTACAATGCTGTCCTTAGAACCGCTTACCTTACCTATCTTTTGGAATTTTCTTCATATCGTCGTATTATGCTTTTATCTATCCTCTATAAAGTACTTGAAAAGACCTTTTTCCAATTAATTAAGCTTTTGGTTGAGATAAACAAGTCAGTGTCACAAGCGGGATTCGAACCCACGACCTTCGGCTAAATACATCGCTGCTACACCACTTGAGCTATCGTGACCTCAATCCACTCGGACACTAATTTCCCTTTTTGATTTTGTTATTTGTGTTTTTGCTGTTTTTCGGTGTAAACCTCTTACAGCGTTTGCTTTTATTTTATTTTTTATTTATCACAATATTTGTTTTAATAAATTTGTAAATTAATATTTTTTTTTTTTCAATCACAACAGGTCCCCTTACTGCGGGGATATAGCCGTTATAACTATAATTATATTATAACGTTTCCGGGATGGACCGCTCCTAACAATTTTTAAAGAGAATTTTTGGCGGCTAGAACATTTTTAAACAATATAAATAGACTATTTTGACTAGTAATAAAAACATGAGCACAATGAAACAATTAAATAAAAAGATTGTTAAATAGGTCTTACTAGCTTAAATAACCCGTTAGACTAGATAACTTTATAAATCTAAACAAACATTTCAAATAAATTATTTAAATATATACATTATTACTTAGACTAGATATTTCATATAAGTAATTCAATTGTATACTCATATAAACATGCCAATAATGAAAACAAAATAAATAACTTAATTTACTAAAACATGCTAGCTTAAATAACCTTAACGGACTATATACATTTATAACTTTAAATATAACTTCTCAAATATATAATTTAACTATGTACATATATAACATAAAAAATAAGACATTTCATTTAAATAATTCGATTATATACATATACAGTTATTAATAAAATGACTATATTGACTAGGGAATTAACATAGTGATCATAAGAACATATGAATAACAAACTTAACTACTTAATACTACCAGTTTAAATGCATGATTAAACCATATACATTTATTTTTTAACTACAATTTTAAATAAATAATTTAACTATATACATTCATAATTTACACAATCAGTTCAAATAAACAGTTCACTAAGAGTAATTAAATTCGTACATTGAAGTTCTTTATTTACATACATAAAATTAAAAGCCCTTGCGGGAATTTTTTATTATAGATGATTTTCATTTTGATTTTGTGAACTGTGTTTAGTTTTTTTTTTCATAGACATACTTTATAAACTCTTTATAACTGTGTTTGTTCTTTGTCATTTCTACCAATTTACTTAGGACACTAACTTCCCATCTCGACCCCACCTTTTAAATTTTCCCTCCGTTTTGCCTTTTTTCAAATGTCTTGTAAACAATTTGGTTCTCGGCAACAAATAAATGGCCACGGAGCGCTTTAGTGAAGTATACTTCATTTTGTTTATTACATTTTATTAGGTTTCGTGGTCCGCTTGACCAAATAAATTCTTTTTCCAATTAATTAAGGTTTTGGTTGAAATAAAAAAGTCAGCGTCACAAGCTGGATTCGAACCCACAACGGCTAAATACACCGCGGCTCTACCACTTGAGCGATCGTGACTTCGATCCACTAGGACATTAACTTCCTACCTCAACCGCACCTTTTTTGAATTTTACATCCATTTTTCAATTTCTTTTTTTTATCTCAACCAAAACGTTAATTAATTGGAAAAATAATTTATTTGGTCAAGCGGACCACGAAACCTAATAAAATGTACTTGAAAAGCTTCCTTTTCTTCGCTCAGACACCATCATCTAACCTTTAAATATTATCCCCAATATCGTTGAGTATAGTATCGGCCTTCATGACAAATATTGAAGCAAAGTAATCAGGGATGAAGCCAAGTTGGTGAAAAAACAAACTTATTTTTCTGCTGTCGAGCTTTTGGCTGTTCTGACGGTACTCGACGAAAATGGTGTAATTTTATGAGCAAAACCATGAAATAAATTGTTCGTTAAATTTTACGAGCGAAACCGTGCAATAAATTGTTAATTAAATTCATTAAATCAAAAAATGGTATTGTGGTGTTTGGATCAATTTTCTAGGAAACCATGAAAATTAATTTTTTAAATTAAAAACTGATGGATTTTTGATCTCTGTTAATTTGGGTTATATCAAATAAGTATGTTGAAATTAATTTAACGACAATAATACATGTAGTTTGGATAAAAATATGAGTGTGCGGTTCTTTTGTCTTTGATTGTACTCGATGCTACCCGACAAAAATCTGGACAGTGGGGATCGCGTAGCCTAGAGTAGTGTTGCGTAGAGTGGCATTTGGCAGATGTGGATCTTATGGAAAATTGGACTTTGAATTTATGTCTGGTAGCATTGCATCGGGTGTGTTCCCAGCTTTAATGTTACTTAATTTTCTGTTTTGAAATAATTTACAAATTTATCTTTAAAACCCCATTTAAAATGAGAGATTACTGATTTATATATGCTCTAACTGTGTCAAGTGTAAGGTAGCGTCGTGTAGCGTTGCATCGGGGAAGTGTTCCTGCTTAACAGACAACTCGACCGAACATTCAACCACGCCACCTCAAACATCCGACGGACCAAAGACATGTCCTCGTCCAATGCGAAAGACAGTTCCTCACTGAAGATGCTGTGTTGTTGAAACGCGTTTCAGTACTTCAACAAACCTCCGAGTGAATGACAACTCAATAAAAGACCCTATGCCGGCTCAGCATGATGTTGACTTTAATTACAAAATCTAACTGACACCCCAAAAGAAGAAGACATTTCTAACAAAAAGAACAAACGATTCTAATTTTTCCCGGTGGATTTATGACGCTCGATAAAATCGAAGAGAAACTCATTCGTATTTATTCAACGTTGTACGAGACAAACGCGATAACTCCGCAGTTAAGAGAAAACCTAATTAATATAAAGGGCGCCTTCGGCCGAAAAACAATTATTGCCCTGTTTTTGATTGGTTGTCAAGCGCAGGCAGTCTTTCACCATTTTCTAAAACGTTCTGCTTTTATGAGCCCACTTCCCCCGACTTAACTTGTCCAAAAACAAACCCACCCACGGCAGGGAGGATAAAAGACCGTTGAAAAAGAAATCTTGATCACCGAAGAAGCGATGTAAAATCATTATTCTTTATTTCTTCGAGTTATAAAGCAGGTCTAAAAAACAAACCAAGAAGCGTTTTGAATTTTAAAACAAGGAAAAATGGTAAGAAATCGATAATTACCTCGCGTTGAAACACGTCATTATGCAATTATAAACTTTTGGGGTAAAGAATTGAACCGTTTCTGTTTTTATTCAGTAAAACAAACGGATTGGTAAAGTTTTTAAACCTTGTGAACGATCAGCAACTACAAAAATCACAAGTGCTTGCATATTTCTCATCTTCCTGGAAAATAGCAAAAGTCATCCCTATTCGGAGACCTAATAAAGATCACACCCTGCCTGTTAATAATCGCCCAATACCAATCCTTGCTATTTTCTCAAAAATTGCAAAGAAAGCAGTAGTGCAACAGGCCCATCCGTTCTACTACCAAGTATCGCGCCAGAGGGTTGGATATAATTCTTTATAATTTTAATGCAAAAAGCATGTCGAGATGGTACTTCATGGAGAGAAAGCGTTTGAGTGTGTTTGACAAAGATTTCTCATATTTAAACTCGTGTCATATCAATTTCTTAACTACCTAACACATTTACTTAGGAATAACCTAAGAAATAGGATGTACTTTCTACAAATTGATGGCATAAGATCACCTTTATAAATCTAAAAGATGGGGGTCCCCCAAGAGTCTATTCTCGATTAACATTATTTAACATTTTGCAATTAAATGATCTTTATTGTATTGGTTGCGATAAAATAGTCAGTGTCACGTGCGGGATTCGAACCCACGACCTTCGGCTAAATACGCCGCTGCTCTACCACTTGAGCTATTGTGACTTCGATCCACTGGGGCGCTAACATCCCATCTCAACCCCACCTTTTGAATTTTCCCTCCTTTTTGCCATTTTATCTCAACCAATACCAAATTGTAAGTAACTTGGTTATTTTTAGATTTTTGCCGGGTTCGTCAAAGTATGGATTAGGGTGTGTTATACAAATTAAAACTTTTTTACCCCAGGCTTATTATTTGATCATCCTATCCTTTTTCTCAATGAGGGTTTTTTGCGTTAAACCTTAACTCAAAGAAAAACGTCGTTGTACGAAAAGATCGAAAGTCATCACGTTAAATAATTTGTCGGATTCGTGAGGAGCAGTCAAAAATGAGGCCGCTTATAAAAACATTTTTCATTTTTTTGCCGTCGTTTCGACTTTTATTCGAGTCATCTTCAGGGCTTGGGTGAATTACTAAGCATTGATTGAAAAAAATACAGTACAGATGCAAATATAAACTTTGAACCAAGTATTTCTTACCCACCAAAAATGTGGTAGTGTGGTGCTATTCTTGTGGTGTCATAATGGGTGTTGTGTGACACTTTTGTAAAACGTGAATTTGTATTCTGCTGTATTTATGTGACTGTGACAGAGTAGGGGCTCGGTAAATCTGGGAAATTTTCTTTGATCATAGGTCCCATTTAACTCAAAGGAATTCGAGAATGGGGATTTCTGGACTGGATTTCTGATTCGGGGTTATTCAACATTGGAAAGGAAGTTAATTGTTAATGACGGTAACAAAGAAAAGGGAAATAGAAAAATAAATCTATTAGGTTTCTTGGTCCGAATGACCAAAGACGTATTATTATTAACTTATTGTGAATTAGGTACATAAACGTTTTTAAGTAATTACATTTTTAATTTTTAAATATTACTGGTTTTTAGTGTTTCTATTAATTAAGGCTTTGGTTGAGATAAAAAAGTCAATGTCACGAACGGGATTCGAACCCGCGACCTTTGGCTAAATACGCCGCTGCACTACCACTTGAGCTATCGTGACTTTGATCCGCTCGGACACTAACTTCCCATCTCAACCCAACCTTTCGAATTTTGAGATTAATTAATTAATTGGAATCGGACCACCAAATTTAATGAATTATTTAACATCTTTATAAATAATCTTTGCAAGCTCAAAGCTACACTTAAACTGGTTCTATTTGCTGATGTTACGGCCATTATTAAGTCAGAGTTGATTCTATTTGCAGAGAATTATCAGCAACTGTAGATAGGTGTTTAAAAATTTTGAAAAATGGAGAATCAGACCTAATATAATATAATCAGACCTAAGCTCAACACTGAGGCTATACTCGAGTTAGACTAGAACATGTCAATCATATCAACATAAACGGGCGCCGATTCCATGGGATAAGAATGTTAAATGCCTGGGAATGACTCTGGATTTCAGGCTTAATTTTGGACATCATATCGGGAAAAAATATTCTCAAATGCAAGGATCCTGTCTTTAATAAGCGTTCATGTATGGTCAGTGAAAGAACAAAAATTATTTATGAACTTGAAATACCTCCGTTAATAAATTAAACTGGTGCTCCAATTTGGGGGAATATGCCCAATTCCACTTTTGCTAAGCTCGAGGGAGTACGAAATATTGTTCTTAGAATTATTGGAAAGACGTCGGGGTAAATAGGCTTTACGTCCTGGACTTTTAGTTGATTTGTTGTGTATAGCATGTACATGAATATTCTTATTGTTTTGCGTAATGCAAGTTTTTTTTTTAAATATGTCCCCTTAAACTATTTAAGGTTTAATGTATGTTTAAAGATAAAATGCTTCTTGTAGTGAAGACGAGGAGCAAAAGGGTGCAACAATGCTCTGCATCCCATGTAGCTATGTAAATAAAAAATTATACCCAGTAAAATTCATACATGCGTATTCGGCCAAACCTGATGCTAGATTTCAGCAGAATCGAAGCACTCATCAGTATATTAGAAACCAGTATAATTTAACTATTTGTAAAATTACAATTATCTCACAGAAAATCAGGCAGAATAGGAACTTCACGTATTGTTAAACGTTAAGAAGATTTCATTTTTTGATTATATGCTGCTGAAATAGTAAAGTTTAGTTTTAATTTATAAAACAACTGTGAAGTGTCCATATTATTGCTGTGGTCGTGGTGGAGATGAAATCCAAAATGCAACGTAGGCGTGGATCTAGGGCAAAAGTTATGTCTCTGCGGTTCGTTCGGTAACAGTTGGATCCAAATCGCCAACAGTGGCATACCCGGGTAAAAGCTTTTTCCCTATATCCTAAAATATTAAGTTTCTCGATGCAAAATACTCAATTTGTAGTAAAGGCTTGTAAGGTCTTTGTGAGCGTGCGTTCTTCCTCGATTAGGTTTTCGTTTCCTATTAACTTTGAAGGCCTTTTCCGATTGATATTCCGTGGAATTATTGAGAATTAAATCCGCTAAATTCCTTCGTAAAAAACGGCCGATCTGACATCAACATCTAAATGAGGCTGTAATAAGCTACACAAACACTTTTTAATGGTTAATTTTTGTTTTAAATAGTAAATATAATGGGAAGGACAAAGAGATTTGTATGTACAAATACTCCTGACATAGCCGTTTTAAAATTATATTTAGATCCATTAAAGTTTGTGGTCCGATCGACCATTGAAAAATGGCAGAAAACAGGGAAAATTCGAAAGGTGGCCGGTGGGCTGAGTGAATCGAAGTCACGATAGCTCAAGGGGTAGAGCAGCGGCGTGTTTAGCCGAAGGTCGTGGGTTCGAATCCCGCTCGTGACACTGACTTTCTTATCTCAATCAAGACCTTATATAAAGATTAATTATTTATATTTTGGGTTTTAAGTTGAGTTTGGTCGAAGTTTCTCATTTCAAGTCTGTCTTTCGATGTATTTCAGGAAGTTGAAGAATTTTACTTCTGTCGTTTTCTGTATTATGTTTGATAGTTGTGCGTATCCATTGTCACAGTTATTGTACAGTGTATGTTATTCCTATATTGGAATCAATGGACGTACATTTATAATTTGTAAAGACCGAATTTTTATGCAATTGCATCTTTTCTTCCTATCTTTCAAACCAAGAAAGAAATTACTTCATCTTTTTATATAATGCTTTTGGTTGAAATGAAAAAGCTAGTGTCACGAGCGGGATTCGAACCCACGACCTTCGGCTAAATACCCCGCTGCTGTACCACTTGAGCAATCGTGACTTCAATCCACTCCGACACCAAAAACCTTACATAAAACGATTATTTAATTGAAAGAAGAAATTTGGTCAATAGACCACTAGATATAACGGATCCAAGAAAGACATTTGAATCATGAAAAAATATGTTTTTATGTTTTACTGAACAAAATTGCATTTTTAACTTTTTTTGATCATTATTATTAATTTATGGATGAAAAAATTAAAATATATTTTCCCCCGACAAATATCAACATCATACTCGGCTCTCCTTCATATTTTTTGCTGGTTTATATTCTATACCTTCTTTTGCACCAATCACATTCACAAAAACAGCTTTCTATATGACGGGCTACGATAGTACTCTATATTCCGATGGTGACCCATCATCATTTATACGACAACCTATAGCCTATAACAGTAAACATATACATCCATCATCATTATCGTAGATAAATACAGTTATTCGTATATCTTCCACACTAATTTATACCTACAAAATTATTTACAATTGAAAACATACAATGGCCGCTCATCATTCATACTATACCCCTTGCTACCAGTCCGTCGAGGTATTGGATACCCTGTCCAACGGCCTGTTATCATTTAATCCCGTCCAAGCAAAATTCTCGCTAATAAATACATATATTCGTAATTATAAGACATGAAGCTTATGAAGAGAAAGATTAGGTTAGATTATATATATTCACCACTTTCAAATAATCAAATCACGGGAATACAGTAAGAAATTTTTTTTCATCATCGGAATGGCTGCACTGATGTCCATGAATTTTTGAAACACTGGTGGCAGAGGTGAAGCGATAAATCTTTTCGGTAATGTGCTTCGTCGAAGTTTCCAAAAAATAGTTAAAACGATTAATTTCACTAATTTCGTGGTCCGCTTGACCAATTGATATATTACAATTAATTAAGGTTTTTAGTTGAGATCCGATTACATGACATTTGAAAAATGGCAAAAAGGAGGAAAAAATTCAAAAGGTGGGGTTGAGATGGGAAGTTAGTGTCCGAGTGGATCGAGGTCACGATAGCTCAAGTGGTAGAGCAGCGGCGAATCTAGCCGAAGATCGTGGGTTCGAATCCCTCTCGAGCCATTGACTTTTTTATCTCAACTAAAAACCTCAATTAATTGTAATTAATCGATTAATTTTAATATAAATAATTACATGATAATGAATATGTATTTATACGCTTTAACAGTTTAGGTTTGGTAGAATTTAGTTTGATTAGATTCGGTTCTATCTTTACAATAGAAATCATAATATCATAGGAGTAATCCATGGGGTCTCCCCCAATGATCTTGCGTCGGATCACTCAGCTTTTTGGTCTGTATGTATAAAATGAAGTCTCATCCAATTTTAATTATGCGTAATTTTCAGTGCTGGCAGTCGATATAAAAGTATTTGCTATTGTAAATAATGGTAAAGGAAATGTGCTATTGCAGGAAGATTTTAATAGACTTCTTGGCGAGAAATTTCTCTTAATGTTGACAAATCTATATTTATATCATTTTGTCGAAACAAACAAACACCTATTAATCCTTGTAAATTTTACAGGGATAGCAATTGTAAAATATATGAAATTAGCGACTTGGCGGTATTTTGCCAATTACTTCTCTTATTACTCAAGTTAATGACAAAAGTAATTAAAATCTTAGTTTTCTTAAGAAGAATACTTCTGCATTTCAATATTATAATGATATCCATTATATTTCGTGGTCGATTGACAAAATAACTTCCTTCAATTAATTAATCTTTATTAGGTTTTGGTTGAAATGAAAAAGTTAGTGTCATGAGCGGGATTCGAACTCAGTACCTGGCTCGATAAGCCGCTGCTCAACCACTTGAACTATCGTGACTTCGATCTACACGGACTACTCATTTGTCACCGAAAATCTAATCCTGATTACACGATATTTGAAAAATGGCAAAAAGGATGGAAAATTCGAAATGTAGCTTGAGATGGGAAGTTGGTGTTCGAGTGGATGAAAGTCACGATAGCTCAAGTGGTCGAGCAGCGGCGTATCTATCCGAAGGTCGTGTGTTCGAATCTCGCTCCTGACACTAACTTTTTCGTTTCAACAAATATCTTACATAAAGATTAATTAATTGAAAGAAATTATAATGATAAGTGATGAGACAACTAAATTTTGGGTTAGTTCAAATTCTTCTTGCGTATTGCGTTCATATCCCTGAACCAACCAACTATTATAACCAATTATTAAAATTGTGCTCAGATATCCTCCCGTCTTGTAATGGGATTATTCTTTATATGAAACGATGATAAACGGCTGTTGCTGCGCTCCTGATCACCTTAGTGAGATAAATCTCCATGTCGATAGTTATTATTTATTAATTAATTTGCACAGAACTTATGGAAATATTTGCCTAATAACAATGGCTAAATTACAATCAAACAATATGTTTGTCCTCTTTTAATGTATTTGAAAACAAAATGTATAAATAGTTATCAATGACTGTACAGATTAGAAAGATTATCCTAATCGATCTAGGTCGGCTTTGGCAACGCGGGGGCTTGCAGTTTAAATCGCACCATTCGGAAGGTGCTCAATGATGAAATATATAATTTCAAGTTAGGACTAATTTTGTTATGGAAACAATTTTAGGCTTTGACTTAATTTTGAATGATTTGACTTAAATATGAATTTTCGCTTTATTAAATGTTTTACGTTTTGAGGTATTTATTGCACATTTTGGTGCGTTTTACTGCAGGTAAATTAGGTCTTTAATGTTAAATGATATTAGTTGGTGGTAGTGGTAATTTGAATGTTTTGAATATTTGAAACAGTGCGTGTTTATTTTCAAATGTGCTTTGTGTAACGTTTTGTTGTATTTGGTAAATTTGCAGGCAAAGTTTTGTATTTTTTGACTGCATGATTTCCTGTAGTCCTGTGATAGCATTTACAATAATAATTATAATTATATGATGCAAGTTTTCTTTCATAATTTTGATTATATCTATTAAAGTTCCCAACACTGTAATTTATCTCAAGTAACAACGTTAATTAATTGAAAAATATTAATTGGACAAGCGGACCACGAAAATGTGTGAATTGTAATTTATCATAAACCGTTTATGTTTTACTGGTCAATTGACAAGGTATTTCTGTCAATTAATTATTATTTTTATGTAAGGTCTTGGTCGAGATAAAAAAGTCAGGGTCACGAGCGGGATTCGAACCCACGACATTCGGCTAAATATGCGGCTGCTCTACCAATAGCTCAAGTGGGAAAGCAGAACCGTATTTAGCAGAAGGTCGTGGGTTGGAATCCCGCTCGTGACACTGACATTTTTATCTCAACCAAGACTTTATCAGAAATGTTTTCTCTTACGTTTTTTTATACATGTGACATTTTGAATATAAATTTTTGATGCACAGGGGAAAAATAATGCATCATTCGCTGGAAAGACTATGATGCGATTTTCTATATTAATTAAAACTTTTTCAATTTTGGAATGTACGCAGTTTCATTCATGAAATTGGAATTAGAGTAAATTCTTTCACTTCTTTCCAAGAAATTGATTTAAGTTAGATAATTAAGAAGTTGTACCAGTGCCTAAGTTCTTACAGTGGGTCCAAAAATGAACCACCCTTATATGCAAGAAAGCATATGAGAATATAACGTATGATTCATTTGCTGAATAACCTCTACTCTACATAAGCCTTTAAGTAGGTTTTCACTAATAAACTAATACAAGGGTAACGTTAAAAATAAAGTAGAAGCATACTAATTAGTTCCAACCATATTAACCGTCTTTGTTTTTGTTGAAACAATTAACCCTATACTAAATTAAACAGGACCATTGTTCGGCCATAAATCTGAATAGACGTAGCCAGCAGGACGTTCAGACAAATAATTAACGGAGGTCGTTCTATGACCAATTGTCAGTACTTTGACACTCGGACCTCGGCGACCTTACGTCCAATCTGCTCAAGTGTTCCTTTTTCCCACGAGAAAGTTTCGCAAGCCTCCCAATTTGTTGTATAATTTATTGAAAGTAACAAGGTGTCCACGTGGGTCTGCACTTTGTTTTGCTTTTCTATTGGGGCCAATAATGATAAAATTGGTTTTATACGGACTTCGTATCCCTTGCTTACATGCTTACATTCAATGTGTATCGTTTATTTAAGTGTTTTGTCTAATTCACATATTTGCGCTTTCTTAGTGATAGTTTAGTTATATTCTAGTTCATATTTTAATCAAATTCACATGGTTAGCTAAAAAAATGTTTCTGTGTTTGAATTGTTCTTGATAAATTTCGAATATTCTTCCTATTTTTGTGTGTTTTGTGACCGTTAGTTAATGATTATTCGGAGATCGTGAGATGCGGTATGGTGTGACGTAGGCTTTAGAAAAACATTTACTTTATTGTGCCAACGTTTCGATCTTTGTTGAGATCATCTTCAGGGCCTGAGATTTATAAACATTGTTTGAATTTTACAAATACATGTAAGATGTGGACAAAAAGTTGTGAATTTATACAATGCTAAAAATTTTTAGTAAAGTAGAATTTAGAAAAACAATTCTCACATCCTACATGTATTTGTAAGATTTAAACAACGTTCGTAAATACCAGGCTCTGAAGATGATCTCAATGAAGTTGGAAGCGTTGGGCGATAAAGAAAATGTCTTTCTAAAGCCTACATCATACCAGACCTCATCTCACGATCTTCAAATAATCATTGTTCCTATTAGTGTTGTCAAAAATGATCTGCATAGATTTTCACAATTATTCAAATGATACTGACGCACTGCCGTGTACATTGTCTGCTCTAGTAATGGGATTAATATTTGGGTAAAATTAAGCTTGGTGGCCGTGTTAATGGCCTGTTAATTTTATTTCTAAAAGGCGTGTTAACAACTCATTCCTTTATCTATGCATATTAAAATGGTAAAACAATTACATTACGAACCCAATTTCCAAGTAGAGATAAAATTGCTACTATCGTATTTTCGTAAGTTTTTCATTTTTATACTTTATCTTTTAATCTGTGGTTTTTAGTGACCGTTAGAAAAACGTTTTCTTTACCGTGCCAAAGTTTCGATCTGTTTATCAATCCCAGGCCCTGAAGATGATCTCAATAAAGGTCGAAACGTTGGCACGATAAAGAAAATGTTTTTCTAAACTAGGTCACACCAGACCGCTTCTCACGCTCTCCAAATAATCTTTATCTTTTAAGTTTTTAGTAGTACATTTAGTATGTTCATCGAGTATTTATTAGTATGTACGGATACCATGTGCGATTTTATAAAATACATGAATTGGTATTTTTGCGCAGCTTATTTCATTGTAAAACAATAGAGTTTCAAAAGTAATTTTTCATTTAGAATCTGCTGGTACTACTAAAGTTTTAATAAATTGGACATTAAGCCGACTAGGTGTTCAGCATTTTTTCAACTTTTTTTCAAACAATTTGAAAATCCTTTCCTTTCTAAAATTTAAAAAATAAAATATTGATTTGTTCCGGAGCTACGAATAAGAAAATTTGATTTGATGTTTTTATAACTACCTTTAAAAAATAACAAGTTTCGCAATAAACCTCAATATCTCCAGAACGAAACGATGAATTTTTGAAAAAGATTTTTTTTTTCACACATTTGGAACGACTTTCCATAAAAAAAGGAAATAAATCATATTAACACTACATGAAGGGATTGTCAGAAAGCCGAACAAACATGAAATGTTTGTCAATCAAACTATTGACTGGATTAGCTATATATTTCAAATTGGAAATACCATCAAACAAAAAGATAATCTAAAAAAGGGATCATTAGGGACTTGATTCGTGACAAAGGAATGCTAGGAGACGATGGCAACAGTTGAGAACCTGGCGGATAAAAAAGTTGAAAGAAAGTGCAAATTCTAAAAATAAAGCCGAAAAAAGAAGCAACCGTCAGGAATTATAAAACTGATATCGGAAACGCAAAAATTCATCGAATTTTTCTGGATATATTGGAGTTTTCCCTTCGAACTCGATAATTTAAATTTATCTCGCAACTGGTTGGAAAAAAAATTGAAAATGTAAACTTCAAACACAAGAATCCGTTATACTATAAATTGAAATAATTTAGTGATGAAAGAAAACTTCATTATCTCTAAAACGAAAAAAAGGGTAAACAAAGAAACAAAATTGAAAACATAATTGATAAAATATGAAAATTTAATTTTTGTTGGTTTTTTAACCGACCTTTAAAGACCAACGTTCAGATACACATATTGCCATTATTTTACATTTACTTATATCTAGTATCGTTTTTTCGAAGGATAAAAACAACTTTTTAAGCAGAAACACGATAAATTGAAATTATCAACTTCTGGAGGAAAATTTTAATATGTATCTCCAGTTCAAATCGATTAATTTTTAGTTTTCTGGTAACTTTTTGTAGAATGAAAGCGACATCAAAAAATTGTAAAAAAATAATCAACTATTTTTGTGCAAAAATTTCGATCAACAGTCTCTTTAATGAGCCAAGTTACTAAAATTCTAACAGCATCAGCAGATTCCATGTGAATAATTATATTGCTGGATTTTCCAGTACAAAATTTATTCATCTGTATACATGCTTACTATGTACTTTATGTTCGCTTTCAATTCTGACACAACAGGCTTAGAGGGAAAGAAGACGAGTTATGGAAATAATTTCTTCCGCAAGTGGGTAGTAAAATAAATATCCTGCTTATAAATAATTCATCCTTAAAAATGTAAGAAAAGAAGAAAACGTGGACATAACAAAAAGCAAATTCTATGGAAAAATATAGAACTTTGGGATGTTGTGAGTATATGTTTTGCCGTTTTTAAAATAGTAAAAACAAATAATAGGGGTATTTACAAAGTGGAATAGTGTAAATAGTTCGGGGAAAACCTATTACAACAATAGGGGTATTCACGTTCTTTGTGGTAACCATGTTAACTCTGTTAGGTCCTGTTAAATCGAGAAAAATGATGACGTATACTTTTAAGAATCGGCTTGTTAACATTGATCGATGGGGAGGGGCGTCGGTGGCAGCAAGGTTTAGTCTTTGACACGGCGCTCATCACTGTAAGGTAACGGTCCCGGGTTCGAATCCAGTGGCCCTGCATTCGAACCGGCACCTTGAGGGTTAATATGACCTCTGCTGTTGCGAACCCTCGTTAAAAAAAAAAAAGAAAAAAAAACATTGATCGATTTAAGAGGCCAGAGCTAATGTTAGGTGTTCCGTCAAAAATATAGTCACATTATTATCCGTTAGAGCGTTGGTAACCAACATGGCAGCCATAAATTTAACAGCTGTTTTTTGTTTACACGTATTTTTATTCTTAATTTCGCGTTAATTAAATCCGCCCAATACATTTCTTTTGTTAATTTCTGACTTGTCCTTATACTCTCATTCATCCTATAAAGTTCATAAATCCCAAACCTATAAAGTTGTAGGCTGTTAGACTTAGGATACAGGTTAGGTATGTCGGCACAAATCATTTGTTAGTACTTTTCGAATGCATAGATAGTATTTTGAATGAAAGAGTTGATTAATTTTCCTCTTTTATTAACTTCTGATAATTTACAATTTAACACAAAAGAAAACCAAAACAAACAACAACAAGCCTTCAAGGACTGTTATAGCTTTATTTTTCGTTGTACCAATCGCCACGCGCAGCATTGCGGAAAAATTGACGTTTAACATGCTAAGAAAAGATGGGGGCGTCACGATCTTACTGGACATTTCTCTACTCGGGTTAACACGAGTTAACATCTTACAAACATTGTGAATACCCCTAATGTATAAATTTGCAATTGTTTATCCTTAAATGTAATTTACTTAACTTTCTAATTTTATATATTTTGCAAATAAAAAAACATTTCTGAACATAAATTCAATTACTTAAATAACACTAAGTTACAATTAATTTTAATTTTCATGAATTCGTTAATGTATTTAAGTGAATTTACATTTAATTTAAATAAATCAATCACATTAGAGGTATAATAAAGCTGCTAATGGGGGCCTCAGTCTGTTAAATTGTTGATGGTACAAACTGTACAAAAAGGTGCAATTAACTTCTGAAAGTAAATTTAAAAAGTAACAATTAGTAAATGAAGGAAGAAAGAATGGTATACTTCGAGCAACAAAATTGCAAGTGAAATGGTAAAAACTTAAGATGTTTAATAAGATTTTGACAGTCTTATTGTTAGCTACATTATTAAGGAGTAGCGGAACTTTTAAGAATACCGAGAACAATAAGCCTTGTTCCTGGGTCGACTCAAGACTTCATGAAAAAGATTATTCAACGCGATGGTTCCAGTCGATAACAAATTCTGTTCTCAAATCTTTCATTCGAATTATTTTTACAATATGACAACCAACAAAACCAAAACTATTACATAACGTAATTAGCAAATTTATTGTTTAAATTAATTTTTATCATTTCTATTATCACAATCCAATTTCGGCAGGTTTTATAGCCTTGATTGATTAAAACAACAAAAGCCATATTTTATTTTAATCCCATTAAATTTAGTGGTTTATTGACCAAATTATTTCTTTCAGTTAATTAATCTTTTTATGTAAGGTTTTGGCTGAAATGAAAAAGTTAGTGCCACGAGCGGGATTCTAACCCATGACCTCCGGCTAAATACGCTGCTCAGAGCCATTTAGCCGAAGGTCTTGGGTTCGAATCCCGCTCGTGGCTACGATGGAATGGTGTTACCGTCGCAGCATTGATGTAGAGGCGCCCCAGACCCTAAGGGCCGAGACAACCTCGCTCTCCGCTTCTCCACTCCGAATGGTCGGGCCCGCATTGTGCATCAGGTCGTATGCCGCACGCAAAGGGCAAACAGGCCGAAATACATCAGCCTGTTCTCCCGCGTACTCCCTAGATAGAGAAGGCCACTCTATCTCCTTGAGTATAGGGGCTCCCCTAGCGTAGAAACTTCCGGGAACGCCCCGGCAGCGGTTTAGTTTAAATTGGAATTGCTAACCACACCCAAGATGAGCACCGCCTACGGTAAAGTCTCTTATTGAGCTCAGCCTACA
The DNA here is from genome assembly GCF_000648675.2 of Cimex lectularius. Lineage (NCBI taxonomy): Eukaryota > Metazoa > Arthropoda > Insecta > Hemiptera > Cimicidae > Cimex > Cimex lectularius. Next base: position 638,953 of record NW_019392659.1, on the reverse strand, counting down.
CCTGTCATGCGCATTCGAGGGACGCCATAGACTCAGCCTAGGTGGTCCGATCCTTCGCTTCCCCAAGGGTACCACGCCGGTCATACGCACAACAATGCAAAGCATACTCGAGTCAGAGACACCGATTCACTACCCGCTATAGCATGATCATCGCGTCCTCAACGCTTACACGCTGTCGTCCGGTCGCAACGTCTTCCGTGAGGTCGGGGGTAATTACGCTGGCCGTACGCAAGCTTCAAGAAGGTCGCAGATAGAAGACAGCTTCTGTCTATGTTCCCGCCAGGGGCGTCACTACGCGCCACCACGAATCCGTTCCCAGTGTAACTAGGGCTGAATTTGGAAGGTTTAGTTACCCTGTGGTACAGATGGCCATACACCCTCCTCCGTCTATGCAGACAGGATCTAGTGCACTGTCCCTCGTGTGACTCTGCTAAGGCACCCGCCGCCCATGCTGACCCTAGGCCGACACGAGTACTGTTTGTGCTTTAGAGGTTGCCACGACCTCTGGGCTGCAGCTTTATTTTGTGCCCGGATACCCCCCTTGCCTACCAAGGGTTGTGGCATCCCCAGGATAGAATGAAGGAACTCGGATTGAGAATCTTGGGTGGGGGGGGTCTCAAACCACACTATACCGACGTCGTAGTTACAGACATAGTGGGCCACAATTCACTGGTGTGGGAATGCGGAACATATTTCTAACACACGGTAAAACGAAATCAAGTACATCAGGACTTCAGGAGATTGAAGGAGTGGAACAGGCAGACCTAGCCAAAGCAGTAGTATCCCTTTTACTCTTTCAACAAGAACTGCATATTGGCACGCCTATAAGTATGCTAAAAGGGGAACTGAACAAATTGATGAATAAAAAAAATAACAAAAACTAGATAAGTCGGATAGCGTTCCTGGGTTCAAATCTCGGCACAGCCCATGGTTTTTAAATTGTAAGGTAGAAGTATTGTATAGTGATTTGTTTGACCCCGTCATTCCAACCGTAGTTAGAAGTTAAGTCCTCCCCTTGTGACAGGATATTTTACTTGCCACAGTATGGAAATTGAAAAAATCTATAATAGATCTTCTAGAATAGCAGTGAACTCCGAGGAAAAATGGTGCAACTGCTTTAACCTTTTGCCTGTTGTGATCCCCATTTCGTTTTGTGCAGACATCAGGGAATACTTTAATAAATATTTTAACAGCAGTCAATTTTTTAGATGAACTGAATTGTTCGGAAAATGCGTTTTTTTGTGAAATCCTTATTCCTTACTTTTTATTTACCTGCACGTACGAATGGGTTATGTGTAATTATACATATACATATAAACGAGTAAGTTCAAGTGTTTTTCATGAAAAACTATAACTTTCTGTTATGTCATGAGATCTCATATCGTGATGTTCGTTCCTGATCAAAATCTTGCCCTAACCAATGCACCCGTTTAATAAAATCGCCATTTTGCCTAATATATTTTGTGTCATTACAAACAAGGACATTTTCACTACGGGTACTTAATGTACAAGCTCGCCTCGTCATCGCCAAACTCAGGAAGAAATCATGTTGGTCGCTTCTTATCCCATAAAAATTGTGAATAATATAATAAACTCGCGTTGATGATGGAATAAAATACCCAACATAAAAAAGGAGAAAAGTAGAAGAAATATAGTTTACAATTGTAATGACGCACGGTTTTAAGAAAGCTTTACGTGAAAAGCTCCAAAAATGCATAGCAGCATGAGGGCAGGTGTTCCATATGCCTAGAATCGCTTTGTTTTCAGATGGACGCAAATCACCGTTTTGTGAAATAAGCGGTGATCCTCTTGAAATAAACTGGTTTCATTCCAAATATCCTCTCAAGGGTGGATGTGAGTTATATAAAGTAGAAGTAACCGCATTCCCAGCAATTTCCAAAACTTTCTCGGTTTTATTTGGAAAAACATGCGTCTAAATTTATCAATGTAATAAATAAAAAAATACTGTTGGTTGTTGAACAACGTACTGCAGCATGGAAATTTCTTTATTAACAGAAAATAATTGACATGAGCCCTCTCCAGTGTTAATTACATTTGTATATCCTATAAAATCTTTTGTTTACATTGTTTTTTAGTATGTATTAAAATAAACCTAAAAAATGAATAGGGATATTGCCAATGTAAGGTAGTAAATATTTATTTTCCCAAGTATTTTTATTTTATTTGTAATATATAGGCATTGGAATTTATTAGGAAATATTACGTTTTGAAAGAATAAATAACTGTTTTTTTTTTTACATTTATTATTATTTATGATTATTCGGAGATCATGAGATGCGGTCCGGTGTGACGTAGGTTTTAGAAAAACATTTACTTTATCGTGCCAACGTTTCGATCTTTATTGAGATCATCTTCAGGGCCTGGAATTTATAAACATTTTTTAAATTTTACAAATACATGTAGGACGTGGAAAAAATTAATATATACATGCTAGAAAATTTTAGATAAAAAAAATGAATTTATTATTACGTCACCGATATGGCTTTTCTTTTCTGGATATTTCCTTTATTGACATTGGTTTTTTTTCTTGGTTTGCAGTCAATTTTATTGACAAGTACGACCTGAAACTTAGTTTAAATTATAATGATTTGTTCGTCATCCTGCTGGGATCTTGTCTTTTTAACTCGCTTTGTATAAACTACGTAATTATACAGATTTATCGACGTATTAATATACAAATAATATATTTTTGATACGTAAATCATTTTGAGATTTTTTTCTGAGACTGTCAAAAAATGCATTTACTTTAATGTCGAGTTCGAAGGAAAATAAGTGTGCTTGTAGTACCAAAAAATGAAAAAAATATCATTATTGTTTTATTTTCTGCCACTTACGAGCATAAAGAATAATTCAATTAATTAAAGTTCCTAATTGAGACAAAAAAATCAGTGTCACGAGCGGGACCCGAACCCACGACCCTCGGCCAGACACGCCGCCACTCAACCACTAGAGCTATCGTAATCTCGATCCACTCGGACACTAATTTCCCATCTCAACCCCACCTTTTGAATTTCCCCTCCTTTTTGCCATTTTTATTTTTAGTACGGAACCTTAATTAATTTAATGATATTAATTGGTCAAGCGGACCACGAAAACTAGTCAATTTAATAAAGAATAATCTCATTTTTGGTTGGTACTTTTTGATGTAGTAGCTTTTCGTAATTTCCTTGTTCGTATATTAAAGTGGAAATTTAGTTCATGTAAAATATATGGCAGTAACATTGATATTCGAATTTTACAAAATCAACAATATTTAAATTCTCGCAGCATGTATAACGCAAATGAAATTCAAACAGGGTATATAATCAAAAGCGGAAAATACTGAGTAAACCCATACGTTTTTTCGACTAACGGAAACAACTCGCCCTTGTGAGGTCGCAGATATTGTAAACAAGGAAACAAGGAAAACCCGAGTGTGCATTAAACCGTATAGATAAAAAGGTCCTTGTGATAAAGAATTTCCGAATGGTATCGCTCTTTTTTTATAAGGGTTTTCTTACGTTTTAAAGGAGGAACCCGTCGGTTCTAATCTAAAACAATAAATTTTAAGCCCCTTCTGACGCAAGAGACTTTTCGACAACAAAAACACCTTACAGTTCACTGCCTTGAACTTGTCGTTTTCGGTACAATTGTTGTCCCAAGACTGAACGAATTGACAGTCGTAAAAGGGCCGAGTAGAATTTCTTGAAATATGAAGCCCCTCATCGAGGTAGACCGTCGGTTTCGTTTCGCCTGGACTTGTTTTATATTAATATCGCAGGGCCGAATGTCGACCGTCTGATCTTAATACAGCCCTTGGGATAAACCTCCAGTCGACCAATATTCCACAATAAAATTAACTGAACTTAATTCGCGTTCTCCTGAAGTACGTTTCTGTGCGGAATTTATAAAATGCAATACCTCGTTAATGATTATTTTCTGATTAACCTGTAAAGTACAAAAAGCACTGAAAGACGTGTAGAAAATAGGTTAAAATATTTATTGAGCATGAAACACACTGAGAGGTAAAAAAGTGACCACCCTCGTTTTTTTAATAATACTTCAAAAAGTTATAATTTTTTCTCAATTAATTAATCTTTTTATGTAAGGTTTTGGCTGAAACGAAAAAGCTAGTGCCACGAGCGGGATTCGAACCTACGACCTTCGGCTAAATACGGCTCGAACAGTTGACCTATCGTGATTTTTATCCATTCGGACACCAACTTCCCATCTCAACCTACAACCTTAGAAAAATGGCGAAAAGGAGTGCAAATTCAAAATGTTGTAGGTTGAGTTGGGGAGTTGGTGTCCGAGTGGATCGAAGTCACGGTAGCTCTAGTCGTTAGAGCAGCGGTATTGAGCCTAAGGTCGTGGGTTCGAATCCTGCTCGTGACACTAGCTTTTTATTTCAACCAAATCCTTACATGAAAAGATTAATTAATTGAAAGAAATAATTTGGTCAATAGACCACTAAATATAATGGAGTTATAATTTTTAGTTTTTGTTGTCTACTAGATATTTCTAAAGAAAATACAAAATATAATCAACTAAAAAATTAAACTGCGTAAACATTTTACCAAAACTGAATGAAGAAAATATTGAATTCAGCACCGAGTATTTCCTCCTCTTGCGTTGATCGCCGCTTGTATTCGACGTGGCTTTGAATGTATGAGGTTTTGTATAAACTTTGAATGTTTTCAAAATCCTCGAACTGCACAATTAAGAATTCCTGCCAATTCTGTAGCATTGGGCGACATTTTAGACTCTTTGGCAACTCCTCCCATACGTGTTCGATATGATTTAAGTTAGGACTTCATTCTGGCCACTCCAGCCATTGAATTGAACCCTGTTCCAAGTAGTCACCAACGTTCCCAAATGTGTATGACCTTGCATTGTTAAGCACAAAAATAAAACCGTCGTCACTTTTTCAGTGTGTCGCGCTCCTGTTGTGGAACCCTCGATGGATATCACGTTTGTAGTTCCATAGAAATACCTGCCCAAATCATAACAAACCAGCTCTGTAGCTTCTGCGGAGTGAAAATGTTGCGGGAACATTGCTCTCCTGTTCTTCTCCTCTAGACCTCATTAGACTTCAAACAAAGCCTTGACTCATCCGAAAACAAGATTTTAGTCCAATCATGCTGAGACCAATGGATGTGATTTCTTGCGAATTTAACCGACCTGTACCTTGTCAAAAGTTCTGGACGAGTGGCAGGCATTCTAGCATGCAATTCAGGTTTGAAAGGGCTCGCGCTTTACAGTTCGTAAACTGGCATTAACATTTATAACTTGTTGAAGTCGTTGCTTGATCTCAACAGCGGTAGAATATCGATTACGGAGTACATTTGAAACAATTAAACGGTTATCTTTCCGATGGCGACTTGATTCACATCTGAGTAACCGCCAGTATCCTCGTGGTAATGGAAGATGATCGGACAGTTGTCGGGAATATTCATCACCGTGGCCAGAAACACTTGACTTCCATCTTCCAACAAAGCTATGATTCTATCACTTAATTAATCTTTATGTGAGGTATTGGTTGAAATGAAAAAGCCAGTATCAGGACGGGATTTGAACCCACGATCTTCGACTAAATACGCCGCTGCTCTATCTCTTGAGCTATCGTGACTTCGATTCATTCGGACACTAACTTCCCATCTCACGTTTCGCGTTTAAATCACGTTTCAAATTTAACCTCCTTGAGATGGGAAGTTAGTGTCCGAGTGGATCGAAGTCACGATAGCTCAAGTGGTAGAGCAGCAACGTATTTACCCGAAGATCGGGGGTTCTAATCCCGCTCATGACACTGGCTTTTCCATTTCAAAAAATACTTTACATAAAGATTAATTAAATTTTATTTATTGTTCATTCCTTATCTCAAGGTTTGAATTGGGAGCTTTCTTGCCTGTCCATATGATGATCCACGTATCGAAATTTAATGTTTGAGTAAAAATGGCTAAATAGTAATTTAGTTTTTGTGGGATAATAAAAGTATTTGCTAAAAAAAGAAGGTGGCCACTTTTTTGTCCCTCAGCGCATCGATGTATGATTTCTAAATTTGCCCTAACGTAATTCACTTTCGAAACTTGTCTTAGTAGATAAATATTTATGTAGCTTTGCTTTTAAAAACGGTTTGTTCAAGGTATTTTATTGATTTTATTTTCTAAGGATCTTACGCTAATTTATTTTAGATGAAAAATTAGTCTGCAATAATTTGTTCTTAAATTCTTTTCTCTACGTAAATACAATTTAAAAAAATGAAAAATTGTAAGAAACTACAACTCATTTTCAATTAATGGAATTTCTGTAATGATAAAAAGCATTCATTCATTCAACAAAACTTTCTTTTAAGCGTAATTATAACTTTTGTTATTTGTTAGGGATTAATTCCTATTTAAGCGTTCTACACAGTAAGAAATCCATTTAAAGAAAGACAAATTATAATTAACAAGGCGTACAGCTTTATTGCTTTATCATTTTCCGTACTACTAGATAATTTTCAATTAATTAAGATTTTGGTTGAGATAAAAAAGCAAGTGTCACGAGCGGGATTCGAACCCACGACCTTCGGGTAAAAACGCCGCTGCTCTACCAGTTGAGCTATCGCGACTCCGATCCACTCGGACACTAACTTCCCATGTCAACCCCCACTTTTGAATTTTCCCTCCTTTTAGCCATTGTTCAAATTTCGTGTAATCTATTTTATTCTCGTCGTGGACTCGAATCCCGCTGTGACACTGACTTTTTTTATTTCAACCAAAACCTTAATTAATTGAAAAGAATTTATTTGGTCAAGCGGACCACTGATTTTTTTACACAAATGAAAATAGTTTCTTAAGATCAATTATTATTAACAATAATGCTATATTTTCATATTTCTATGCATACAACGACATTGTTTCCTTCAGAAACAAACACACAGAAACATAAATTTATATTTATTAATACCTCAAAATCTTTTAACTATCAACTTTGAAATCTGAAACTTCCAAATTTAAACGTTGGACAAAATATACGCTTTTTCTGACAATCGAATTCTTTCTTAAAATATCTTTAGCAAATTAGGAAGTTTAATAAAACATATCCTGTTTATGAGACTTCAAGTTATGTAAAACATCTACTCGATAATTAAGCAAAAGTAATACACCTACGTATAAAATGTTTATATACTAATAATAGATAATAATTAGCTTTTATCGGACGATTACCCTGGTCCTTAATAATGGTTATATATCTTTCTTCCTTTCAACGAACCCCATTGTTCTCCGGCTTTTGTTTCTTGATTTAATTGTCCCGAAAACAACTACTTTCAATTAATCATCATCCGATGGAATCTCCTTGGGTGTTGTACACGGTGCGGGGCAAAATTTCACGCATGTTCGTTTAGATGGAGCTGATGATGAAGCAGATGCTGTGCAGGAGCGGCTCCTCCCTCGATCTAAGGGCCGCTAAAACCGAAGAGGAAGAGCCACCGGGACCTCTGAGACGGGTCTTTACGACCCATGCGAGAAGGAGGTCCAGAAAGAAACGTCAAGCCCAGCACTCGGGGGGATACGCCATCTCAACTATTATGAAGGAACCCTTGAGAGTCGTCCATTCTGTCCCGCTAGGATATTCAAATGGGTAAGGAACTAAGAAAAATATTCATTCATGCCAAAAACAATCATACCACATCAACGTAAGTAAGGTTTTGGCACATTTTGCAAAACATTCTACAGTTATGTGGGGTGTTTAGTGACCGTTAGTCAATGATTATTCGGTGATCGTGAGATGCGGTCTAGTGTGACGTAGGTTTTAGACAAACGTTTTCTTTATCGTACCAACGTTTCGATCTTTATTGAGATCTTCTTCAGGGCCTGGAATTTACAAACATTGTTTGAATTTAACAAATACATGTAGGATATGGAACAAAATGAATTTATACAATTCAAAAAAAATTATATTCAATCAATGTATTTGTGCTCACTGAAAGTGTTTTTTTTCTGCGTAATTGTGCCATTCTTTGTGTCGTGTTTAGAGTGCCAGTGAGATATTGATGTTTTATGTTTATACATGTTGGATTTTGAAGGGGTGTTTTTCTACATAATCTAATTCTTCAACAATTTGGCTTTCCTTTCCCTAATTATCCTCGTCTATATAATCCTGAAATGATAATCAGGACGAATCATTACCCACGTTTTTTCGCATTATCGGATCCTTTCACCTGAAAGAAGTGACCTTATACAAAAATGTCTTTCTATCCCAACTTCCTTACCCACCCTTTCAAAATCCAACGTATCTAAACATAAAACAGGAATATTTCACTGGCACTCTCAACCCGACACACAAGAATGACACAATTACGCAGAAAAACACTTTAACTGAGTACAAATACTTTGATTGAATTTTGTTTTTGTTTGCATTGTATAAATTTATTTTATTTCATATCCTAAACGTATTTATTAAATTTGTATAATGTTTGTAAATCCCAGGCCCTGAAGATGATCTCAGTAAAGATCGAAACGTTGGCACAAGAAAGAAAATGTTTTTCTAACCCTAAAATTACCGCATCTCACGATCTCCGAATAATCATTCTATAGATAGAAAATTCCCTTATATGCAAGTTTGAAAGTTTAAATGCTGCTACTTAACAATGGAAATCCGACGTATATAAGTATTTACGCTGGGAGATTCAGTGCGATCGACTTGAGCTTCGCCTCTCCGTCCATTGCCGCTAGCCTCTCATGGAACACTTTAAACGACGAATATAACAGCGATCACGTGCCAATTATCATTGAAACTACCATTCGTAAGACGCTTTATACCCCCGCGNGAGAAGGAATACATGCGGAGGGCCGGCGATGACCTCAGCTGTTTGTCGGCCCATAAACCTTCCACTTTATATATAAATCCTATTAAGAAATGTTTTCAAAGTTGGATAACGTTACATTTAACAGGTGGAACTTTGAAGGGGCTTTTTACTTAAATGAATAGCTTGTTAAGACTTCTTCAGATCATCTGGGTCAAGTCAATTTGTATTAATTATTCTTTTTATCTAAGGTTTTTCGTTAAGATGAAAAATTAGTGTCACTAGCGGGATATGGATCAATTCGTTCAATTTCAAAAATTAGAAGCTGAAATTATATGTTAGTATCAACATTTTTCTACTAGTAAAACATTAACAAAATTAATTCAATTAATATCACATTTTTATTATTTTAATAACGTTTCTCTATTATCACTGTGATTCCATTATGGACGCCCCTTCTAAACTGAGACCCCCCGTATATATAGTGGTGATGTAGAAATGGCGGCTAAAGGCTGAAAAGCCTCTTTAGTCCTTATTGTGCTCCTTCACATATCGGTTATAGCACACTATCTGCCATCAGGCTTTTTATTAGCCTTGATAGTAGCTCCGTAATTGTTATTACTGGATTGAACTTTTCTTTTCCCGCGAGGAGAAACATTCTTATTATTAAAAATATCAAACTGCGGTTTTGTTCTTCTCTAAAAAAATCTGCGTAGGGCATTTGCAAAACTCAACATTTTCATCCTTGTTGGTTTTGTGTGATTTTTTTTTCCTTCAGGTGTTTTACAAGTTAGTTTGTCACTTTAACCCATTATGGTATTAGCGCAAGCCAAACATTAGCAATTTATGTGTGGTGATTAGTGACCTTTAGTCAATGATTAGTCACTGGCACTCTCAACACGACACACAAAAATGGCACAATTGCGCACTAAACAAAAATTTGAGTAAGTACAGTATATTTTGAATGAATATAACAAAAATTTTTTTTCATTGTATAAATTCACATTTTTTCACATCCAACATGTTTTCGTTAAATTTAAGCAATGTTTGTAAATCCCAGGCCCTGAAGGTGATCTCAATAAAGATCGAAACGTTGGCACGATAAAGAAAATGTTTTTCTAAAGTCTACGTCACACCAGACCGCATCTAGCGATCTCTGAATAATCATTAGCAATTTACTTAATAGGTTGGCGGGAAATTTAGTGATTGCGTTTAGATTAGCGCCAAATAAATCAGCGTTGCCAATACACGGGCAGAATTATAGAAGGAAATGTTTGCACCGCTCTAAACTCACAGGATTTCCTAATAACTTTAAATAAAACTGCTAAAGTTGGCATTGAGCAACTTAGAGCCAGAAAATTTCAGAATGTTCCGTTTATCAAAACGCGTATGTTTGGCAAATATTACAATCGATAAAAGATGCAGTGGAGGGGTGAAGAACCATGCTTGTAAATCCCAGGCACTGAAGATGATCTCAATAAAGATCGAAACGTTGGCACGAAAAAGATAATGTTTTTCTAAAATCTACGTCACACCAGACCGCATCTAACGATCTCTGAATAATTATTAGCAATTTACTTAATAGGTTGGCGGGAAATTCCGTAAATTGAGTGATTGCGTTTAGATTAGCGCCAAATAAATCAGCGTTGCCAATACACTGGCAGAATTATAGAAGGAAATGTTTGCACCGCTCTAAACTAACAGGATTTCCTAATAACTTTAAATAAAACTGCTAAAGTTGGCATTGAGCAACTTTGAGACAGAAAATTTCAGAATGTTCCGTTTATGAAAACGCGTATGCTTGGCAAATATTACAATCGATAAAAGATGCAGTGGAGGGGTGAAGAACCATGCTTGTAAATGCCAGGCACTGAAGATGGTCTCAATAAAGATCGAAACGCTGGCACGATAAAGATAATGTTTTTCTAAAACCTACGTCACACCAGACCGCATTTCACATTCTTTCAATAATCATTAGCAATTGATTTAAAAGGTTAGCGGGAAATTTCGTAAGTTTAGTGATTGCGTTTAGATTAGCGCCAAATAAATCAGTGTTGCCAATACACGGGCAGAATTATAGAAGGAAATGGTTGCACCGCTCTAAACTCACAGGATTTCCTAATAGCCTTAAATAAAACTGCTAAAGTTGGCATTGAGCAACTTTGAGCCAGAAAATTTCAGAATGTTCCCTTTATGAAAACGCGTATGCTTGGCAAATATTACAATCGATAGAAGATGCAGAGGAGGTGTGAAGAACCATGCTTGTAAATTCCAGGCACTGAAGATGATCTCAATAAAGATCGAAACGTTGGCACAATAAAGAAAATGCTTTTCTAAAACCAACGTTGCACCAGACCGATCTCCGAATAATCATTATCAAATATATTGAATTTTTGAACCAAATGACAAACATGATGGATATCTTCAATTTTTACCTCCCATCGAACGTGAAACTTAAGTAGAAGGCAAACACAATTTTCTTCCCCTATTTTTCCATGATTCAATTAAAGTTTCAAGGTGGTAGTCGACGGTAATTTAGAATTCCCTTCACCAGAATGATCCCTTAAATTGAATATTTGACATATAGCTGCTAATAACTTCACTGGTTCAGATTTACTCCACTTTTGAAACAATTTCCGAATAAAACATTGCTTAAAACGATAAAAGTTCGCTTTATTTTCCACCCTGCAGATTTACTAACATTGTTACGGAGATTTTTCTAAATAAAGATGATTAAAACATAAAAATAATTTCTGTCATTCAGAAGGAATTATCGTCCCACTTCCTTTTGTTGTCTTCGACGAGCATCAAACCACTTTAAAATACATTTTCCTACTATTCTCAATTAAAATTTTATGCGCTAACCGCAAGATGGGAAAAATGAGTCGAATACAGAGAAAAATTATCAAGTTGAGCTTAAGATTAACAACACTCAAACGACTCTCCAAAGTGTGTGTGTGTGTATTCTCATTAATTTCTTTACATTCACTCATCTTATTTATACAGTGAGGGCAGTTAATCTCGCAAACAGTCATGCCTATTTAATGGCACCCTTTTATTTATATTATTTACACAAGTGGTATGGGCCGTCTCTATGGCCATCCGTATCCGGAATTTTCTCCCCCGCTTCACTAATGCAATACCTTATGTACTTTTATAACTGTTTTCATTTAATTAATTTTAACTGTGTCATTTTGTTTATGTAATGACAATTCAATCATCAATATGACTTACATCTTCTTCATCGCTTAAAACCTTGATTTTCCTTTGATACTCCTTCTATGGATGGTTTGATCTATCCTACTCCTCAAAAAAGATATACCGAACCCGCAAAGCATAAAATATTAACGCATAGTAATTGCCACAGTTTTTCGGAGAGTCTCCAACTGGTAGGAACTTTCATCAGAACCTGATGAATTTTTGAAATTCTTCAAAGAGTAATGCTTAAATTGTTTGCGTTACTGCCAGCAAAACGGCTATCAGGTAGACTGAATTGGTTTAGCTTTTTTTAAAAATAAGTAGCGTACAATTTAAAACAAACCTCAATTTTGATAAACAATGCATAGCAAAGAAAGAAAATATGTTGGTTTGTTTTGTATATATCACCAGTCGTTTTTTCCGAAAAAAATCGTATCTTTTTGACGGAGAGAGTTAGAAAATCCATTTATTTATTATATTCCAGTTAGAGACTACTACTACTACCACTAATAGTAATAATAAAAGTCTATATTAACAAAGATAAGTACAATATTATACATTGCTTTCTATTGACATATTGGTGCCGTCTGAGTGGTGTCTTAAAATAAAAGCAGAAATAATCATCCTGGTATAAATAAATAGAAATAAAAATACGAAAGAAATGCAAATACAATAAAATATAATCAAACAAAATTGTATTTCGCTACATATAAAGACTTAGATCGAGAAAAATGATGACGTAGACTTGTGAGAATAGTCTGGTTAACATTGCTCGATCTAACAGGCCAGAGCCAATGTGAGATGTTAAGTCGAAAATGTAGTAACATTGCTATCCGTTAGGGCGTAGGCAACCAACATGGCAGCCATGAATTGAACAGCTATTTTTTTTTGTTTACGCTTATTTTCATTCTTAAATACGAATTAATTCAATCAGACCAATACATTTCTTTTGTTAATTTCTGTCCTGTCCTTATACTCTCATTCATAATAGATATATCCCATATCCTATAAAGTTGTAGGCTGTTAGACGTTAGGATACAAGTTAGGTACGTTGGCACGAATTGAAATGGGTCATTTGTTAGTACTTTTTTAATTAAAGCATTGATTAATTTTTCTTTTTTATTAACTTCTGGCATATTACAATTTAACACCAAAGAAAACAAAAACAAACAAAAACAAGCCTTCAAAGACTGTTGTAGATTTATTTTTGGTTCTACCAATTGCCACGCGCAGCATTGCGGAAAAATTGACGTTTAACATGCTAAGTTCACGATCTTACTGGACATTTCACTATTCGAGTTAGCACGAGTTACCATGTTACAAACATCCTGAAACCCCTATTGTTGGATCTAAGTACACAAAACATTAATCAAAGATTACATTGGAGACATTTTAATAAAACAGCTATTTACAAAAACGCATTTAGGTACACTTTAGAAATTAAAATCAACTGACAACCTGTAGCTATATTGCCAGGTGTTCTTACAGTATTAAACTAAGTAATCAAAGTTTCTTCCATTGAAATTCTCAATAAAGGAAACAACGATATTTATTTAAGCAGAATAGTTCACCTCTAAGCTTTATTAGCCAACTTATCAAACTTGTATTTATTTCAATTAATTAAGGTATTGGTTGGGATAAAAAAGTCAGTGTCACAAGAGGGATTGAAAGCCACGATCTTCGGCTAGATAAGCCGCTGCTCTACCACTTGAGCTATCGTGACTTCGATCCATTCGGTCGCCAACTTCCAACTCAGCCACACCTTTTGAATTTTCCCTCCTTTTTGGCATTTTTCACCTTGTATTTATTTCGGACCTTACTTACTGGCTTACACCACACAAATGCTTATAGAGATGACGAGTACTTTCTTCGTAATTTGCAGTTAATAAGCATCAAATTTGTAAATGTACGTATTAAATTCACAAATTGTTTTTTTATCCTGCACTACATTGAACATATTCAAATAACACTTCTCACAGAATCTCGTTATTACAGCATTTTACCAAAACAATATTTTATTGATTATTTCACTTAGTTTACTTTGGGATAAATACTAGTAACCAACTTAGATATTTATAACGTAATTTCAGTTTACAGCACAAGTTTAACCTTATTGAGAACAAAAATACTGAAAAAAAGTCTTGATTCTAGATAAATTCTATAATCAGGTGTGTTTTAAAGAAACGTAATCATTTCTTTATGAAAAATTTGAATGTTCCATCCACCATTATTCCTTAAATAGCTGCGACGATCAGACCTCTGCCCCGCAACATAAAACCGTTCGTGCTACCCTGTTAAAATTTTTAATTTTGTGACAAAACGTATTTTATTATTAAAATTTTCCACTTTCATTTCATTAAAACGTTCTAATGATACAGTTTGGGTTAAATTTATATAGTTTTAAAATTATTTATATTTGTTATCTATGTTTATTTTTTGAATAACCATCTGTCTCGTCTAGTAAGTCCATTCCTGAAAACTACAATTTTGGACTTATTGATAATTAAGTTACAACAGACAGATAGTATAAATATGCCCAAAATCGCCTTCCTGGCACAGTTGGATCAAACTAGCTAGCAACTACTGGCTCCGCAAGAAAGCTCCGCCCATTGTGACGGCCTTTTTGTCAGCCGTACCAAAAATATATTCCGTATATAAAAGCAAAATAGATCCGATATATAGCCTGGTGCACCCGTCAGCACTAATCACCCCACAGTGTAAATATTTCCACGACTACTCGGGATTCCCTAACTGGATAGCTGACACAATGTATCGCAACGATCTCAGGTGTTTGTTGCCTGATCATCATGTCCTATTTACGGACGGATCAGTAATGGATGGAAAAGTTGGTTTCGCCCTATATGACCCGACACGAAAAGTGAAGCAAAGATATTCTCTCCCGAATTTTGCCTCAATATTCTCTGCGGAGGCCATGGCCATACTTAAGGCCTTGGAGTATGTACAGTGCCAGCTTCAAGTTGCAATCCTGACTGATTGCAGAAGTGCAGTGTCCCGGTTAGAAAGCGTAAACGTTTACACGAAATACGACCACATCACGATTGAAATATTATTGAAATACAACGCTTTGGATAATAGTTGGAAAATCGGTGAAAGTTTGTTGGATTAAAGGGCATTCCGGTATACGAGACAATGAAATAGTAGACACTTATGCTAAGGAGGCTACAGTATGTGGGGTGTTCTGCAAATATAAAATGACAGCGTCTGATAGCAAAAGAGCACTAAATAGGGAATGGCTTAGCGACTGACAGGAATTATATATTATTAGTCTCCGGCGGGACACTTATATAAGTGTAGGTTTCCCGTGGTGCCCAAGGTACCCTGGTTTCAGGGGTATCGGGCTTCTCGGCATTTCTTCTCGGTAATCGTACGTATCCGGATTAACCATGGATTGTGGGGCGCACATAAATTTAAGATCGGTCTGAGGGAAAGTCCAAACTGCGCGACGTGCGATACTGTGGAGGATCTCAATCATGTCATAATGGAATGTCCGGAATATGAAAAAGAAAGAAAATTGTTTTTGGAAAGGATTTACTCCTTGAAGGACATTGGTAGACCCTTTAATCTAGAATCCCTGATTTCCGAAGAAAGAGACAATGTATATTGGTCACTATACGACTATATCACAGAGTGTGGAATAGAGGTCTGATTCGTTGGTAGACATTGGTGCGGGGCCGGAGGTCGGGGGTCGAGGGAGGGTGCCTGCTCTTGGCGGCGGCGGGCGTGACGTTTCCATATTAGGTTGTTTTTTATGTACATGGTTTTTATTCACGTCCTCCAGTGAGTGAAAAAAAGCAACTCCACCCTCCTGAAGGTGCCGTTCGTGGTGCCGGGGTAGTGCGCTCCTCCTCATTTCCCGGGTTCCGGTTTTGCGCTGCTGGTATCACCATTCCACCAACTAGGGTCATGGGTAATGGGGACTCCCCCCCAAAAAAAAAATTGGACTTCTCAGCTTTACCTCCAATTTCCAGGTTTCGCAACAATTTTCTAAGGACGCGATCATTTTTTGGAGAGTGATTTTTTCTGATGCCTAAAGAATAAATCATCGCATACGCTGCATAAGTCAGATTATCTCCTATAATTACAAAGTACCCTTACAGATCGTTAATAAAAGCGCAAAAGAAGCGGGCTTAACAGGCACCCATTTAGAGTCTACTATAACCAGTTGTTTTCCACTACGTTTCTCCATACGAACCTGCCACACACACGGCACATGCGACATACATTCGTAATTACCGTTCCATATCATAATTAGTTTTGGTTGTATGACCAACCCCTTTTTTAAAGGTCTCATTGATAAAGGGCTTTGATCTTTCCAGCAATTTAGTCAGAGGTCCACCGTCGTGGATTAATGGTCATTGGCCTAGAGACGCCGTTTATTCGGCAATATATAGCCACAGGAGAGTTCTTCGTTTGGAAAATTAGATCCTATTTTGGGAATCCCTTGTTCATTAGATACTTTGAGTCCCTTTCCATCCAGATTTCATAAAAGACGTTAATTGGTATGTTTTGGTGTTTACTAAATTTAAATCAAATATTTAATATGAATTTAATAATAAAAACTACATCCTGGATTTCAAAGCGAGTAAACAAAATTAAATAGAAAAACAACAGCCTAATAATTTTATCAGCTCGTTATTTTCGTTTTCTTACAAGGGAAAAGGTCAAAGCGAAATTTCATTATTATTATTTTTTAAATTTGGTTGATTTTTCTACCTGGTTTGAACTCGCTGATGAAACATCATCAAAAGGCTTACTTCATGGGTTGTTATTTATTAAATAAGTTTGAAATGGTAGTACCTACCTCTTCAGTGCGAAACATTAATTATCTTTCCTTAAAAACGTTTTAAAAGTCTAATTCTCTCTGGAAATCGTCCATCGTCGGACTTTTTTAGGGCGCGGAGGATATAATCGTAAAGCGAGAAGATCCTTTTTCATTTCCTGCCGTTCCAGTTTTTAATATTATTCGAAACCCCAAATAGGATTGGGACTAATGAAGGGCATTTCGCGTTGGCGAAAACAAGATTTCGTACATGTTTAATATCTGTCGAGCGATTCCAGGAATTTTCCTTTTGAACTACCTTCATGGGAGATAATTGATTTTGTATTACATCAAAATGTAATTTTCATCATGTCGTGCTATGTTTGTTTGAATGTATTGACTGTTGTGTCTTAAAGCGATTTTATTTAACGAACGAACTTAATGAATTTACCAATTATGCTTCAATGACGTATTTCGTTTCCGGACGTAATTCAAACAAATCTGAAAAAAAAATTTAATCATGAGAATAATACAATTCAGGATTACCTCTTTGAATTCAAAATAAATAGGGATAGGGATAGGAGAGGCGGTCACAAGGCCTACTGCACTTCCACTGAATAGATCTATTTTGCTCCTCTGTTATTTATAACTCACTGGCCACCTTCAGGCTATCTACCAGCCTCCACAGCTTTGCCAGCGGTTCCTTGGTGTAGGATCTTGCTTGTGTTTTTTCTTGTCCTTGTTGCAAGAACCTGCACCTACATAGACCTGCACAAAACCATAAACTGTGTACTGCGGTCTCCTCCTCTTCCTGGCAGTATATTCACAGTGTTTCTTCTGTCTGTACTCCTATCCGGTGCATGTGCTTTCTTAAGTGGCAGTGCCCTGTCAGGAGTCCAGCCAGAATCCTGGTTCGGTTGCGGTTGCCTTCCAGTAATCTTTTGTAAGTTTTGCGGATGGTTCTTCTATGAATCTCTTCTCGTGCCTCATATCTGTGTGTTCTACCAGGTAGGTTCCATTTTAACATGTATCCTCTTTTGTGGAAGGCTGCTAGGACGCAGTAGGTTTCTGGGCACATAGAGTCCATGTTGGATCCCTTTTTGGCCAACATGTCAACCTTTTCGTTGCCTCTATGCCCCGAATGTCCAGGGACCCATGCCAGGGTCGGGTCATTAGTGTCACTGACTTCCGTCAGGGCCTCCATGCATTTCCAAACGCCTCGCACGAGACTAAGACCCTGAGAGCTGCCTGGCTTTGAGAGAAAATGGCCATTTTCCGGGAATGTATTCCTAGCCTTTTTATTTCTCTGGCACATTGCTCAAACTATGATTTCAGACTGGAAAACTGTAGCATACTTGCCTACGTTTACCATCAGTTCGGTCTTGGAGTTCATCCCGAAGACCACAGCCCCCGTACCCCTGTCGGTTTTGGAGCCGTCGGTATACCAGTAGGAATTTTGTGGTGTTCCTTTGGCCCATTCTTTCCATTTTGGTATAAGTATTTTGTACTTGGAGTAGAGACATCAATTGGCATACCTAGAATGGCATCTGCCTTTATCTCCTCCCTCAGTTTCCATTGTTTACTTACATAGTCTATCCTAGCATATGGTTGTCCATTTATGAGCCTGTGGGCTGCTGCTCTGGCTTCTCCTTGGATTAAATAAATACCTAATAAACACCTAACCTTTGTCTTTGAAAAAAAAGGAGCTCATGCGAGCTGCATCTCTAGAATGTCTACAGTCCCTTGATAAAGACGTGGTATCATGGAATAATATACAAAATGAAGAAAGCTGGACTTCCAATGTGAATGATTTTTTTATTGATTTGATTTTCTATTAACAATGAAATAAAAAGATACTGTTTAAACGGCCTGAAATGTAAAACAAAATTAAATCCTAATAAGAATAAAATGCTAAACACTAATTGAAACAGGGCTAAATTATAGATCTCGCCATAGAACTGTCTTACCCCAATATTGTGCAACACATGTCTTCATGATATTCCCTATAACATCCCGATTGCAATTTATTATAGTAATCAGCTTTTCAAGTAATAAAACATTCCTGTCAAAAATAGGTGATGTCACTGAAAATTCGCTTAAAATCTTAATTTTCCTAAGATACCCGTTTTTGGGGGTTTCATACTCCTAGAAAATAGGATGTACCAAGCATACCATTCGAAAGTTTATTAAATGTAGCAGTTTTCTGAAAATGACTTAGTTTGTTGGTATGTTGTAGAATTGTTCAAAAATCTCCTAAGGTTTCAATTTTATTTACGTTTGTGCCAGTGAAAAGTCAAGCACTTGGTTCAATTTTTTAGACAATTTTAACGTAGAGTTACAAATTAGTTTAATTCTACTGAAACTTGCATACGTAACAACAATAATACTTTTATTAATTAATATTTATGGATGATTGAGATAAGAAAGTCAGAGTCACGAGCGGGATTCGAACCAACGACCTTCGGCTAATTACGCCGCTACTCTACCACTTGAGCTATCGTGCCTTCGAAAAATGGCAAAAAGGAGGGAAAATTCAATAGGTGAGGTTGGGATGGGAAGTTAGTCTCCGAGCGGATAGAAGTCACGATAGCTCAAGTGGAAGAGTAGCGGCGTATTTAGCCGAAGGTCGTCGGTTCGAATCCCGCTCGTGACACTGACTTTTTTATTCCAACCAATACCTTCCATAAATATTAATTAATTGAAAAATGTTAATTGGTCAATCGGACCACGAATTGCAATGGATTTAATAATACTTTTAGTTACTCCATCTGCAGTCCAGTATTTATCATTTTTGCTGTATGGACCATAGTTATTCACTTTGTATCTCTCTGAGAACCTTGTTAGCTGAATTTCCATTAATTCTATATAGACTTTGTTTAGCAGCGGTATCCGTTTCATTTTGCCCCTCTGGATATTTATGACTCTTTTCTTTTTTTTATGTTGATTGACAGACAAGTTTTTGGGCGATTTACGAAGCTGTCAAACAGAAAGCGATCCTCAAAATTGCTCGTTTTTCTCTGCTGGTTAAGCCAGATGGCCGAGCTAGTATTTTCTTCTTTCAGGTTAAAACCTTCTATATTATTTAAAAAGAAATAGTTGGATTTCATACTCTGTCCTATGATTCTATACTTTCGAAATGGATATTCTACAATTTTTTCATCCTTAATTTTACGGCGCGTTCAGAAATCTTCATACAACTGGAACGACCCATTACGAGCGTTTACATTGATTGTAGCAACTATCTGGGTTTATTAACTTGGTACATAATTGAGGTATGGTATTATTTTTGTTCAGAAAAACATATATGCTATCTTTTTGTTTTATCTCAAAGTCAATATTTATCATTATTTCGAGGGATTACAATTTCACTGGCCATTAAATATCAAAATTCAATTAAAATCTATCCGAAAAATTCAATCTATGTGAAAAATTCATTTATGAATTAAAATCTTAATGAAAACACACAATTGGTATCTATCGATAAACCACGTCGTCTATCTTTTCGTCTCGGACATTAATTATCAATACATGAATTGTAATTAAGCCAATGTGACATATTGAATAAGGCTGTTGAATCGACCACTTTATTACGAATAACCAAATCCCAGGGATTGTCCAATTATGTGGAAAAACGACATGATTGTTTTATATCGGTACACATAACTTAAAAGTCATTATAAATATAAAGAAGTAATCGATTTACTATGTACTGAATACTATAGTATAGTCATCAGCTAGCCTCTTTCCGTTCCTCTTCAACTCTTATTATTATTATTATTTACAATTAATTAAGGTTTTTAGTTGAGATGAAAAAAGTTAATGGCACGAGCGGGATTCGAACCCACGATCTTCGGCTAGATACGCCGCTGCTCTACCACTTGAGCTATCGTGACCTCGATCCACTCGGACATCAAATTCCTATCTCAACCCCACCTTATGAGTTTTCCCTCCTTTTTGCCATTTTTCAAAAAGAAAACCAAATTTTTGAAAAATGGCAAAAAGGAGGGAAAACTCGTAAGGTGGGGTTGAGATAGATAGTTGATAGCTCAAGAGGTAGAGCAGCGGCGTATCTAGCCGAAGATCGTGGGTTCGATTCCCGCTCGTGCCATTAACTTTTTTTCATCTCAACTAAAAACCTTAATTAATTGTAATGTATTAATTGGTCAAGCGGACCACGAAACTAGTGAAATTATTATTATTATTTATTATTAGTTAATTAATTTGTTTAGGTAAGGTTTTTGGTTGAAATGAAAATGGTAGTGCCATGAGCGGGGTTCGAACCCATGCCTTTGGCTAAATACGCCGCTGCTTTACCACTTGGGCTATCGTGACACAAAGCGGTAAGCAGTGGCGTATTTAGCCGAAGGTCGTGGGTTCGAACCCCGATCGTGGCACTAACTGTTTCATTTCGACTAAAAACCTTACATAAAAAGAGTAAATAATTGAAGAAGTAGTTTGGGTAATAGACCACTAAAAATAATGGGATTATTTATTATATTATGACAAGTAATTATATATTATTATATGATTATATACTGAATATCGTTGTAGTTAAACAAAAGTAGTTAGATAAGTTATTGTTTGTATAGGTTAACCACCTCACGCGTTTTTGGCATTTTCCCCAGCGGGCTGAACAAAGGTCAGTGATATTTTTACTCCAATTTTTCCCATTTGGAGTGGACGTGAGTTTGGGCAGCTCGGAGAGAAAATGGCTCTCTGTAACTGAGAGCCACTACGTGATCTCCGTCTGCCGAAATGTGTAGATATTTGTGACGGAATGAAATCGTTCCGACATGAACAAATAAAAAATCGCTTACGGACATATATTTGTTGTACTACTATTTTTCAAAATAATTTAAATCGTTCAAAATGTATAGTTTTTATCTTGATCCACTCTATTCGACAGAAGTATACAACCAAAACCACCTTTCATAAAACGTGGCCTTCAATAAAAAAAAGTAATGAGTTAAGCTGCTCCCTTCTCCAGCTGTTATTACTTAAAATACAAAAAATATCAAATATTAAAAAACAATAGGTAAACATAAAAATAACTTCCATGCCCAGAAAAAAAAATAAAGACTGATTTTTATTAAAGAGAGTTTTTTTGTCTACCTACGTCTGTGGAATAGAGTGGTTCAAGATAAAAAATAAATTTTAATAACAACTAACAATAAAATAACAACAACGGTTCTATCAATTAATTAAGCAAGGTTTCTATTTGAGATAAAAAAGTCAGCGTCACGAGCGGGTTTCGAACTCACTACGTTCGGCTAAATACGCCGCTACTCTACAACCTGAGCTATCGTGACTTCGATCCACTCGGACACTAACTTCCATTCTCAACCCCACCTTTTGAATTTTCCCTCTTTTTTGCCATTTTTCAATGCCATTCAGGTGGGGTTGAGATGGGAAGTTAGTGACCGGGTGGATCGAAGTTACGCTAGCTCAAGTGGTAGAGAAGCGGCGTATCTAGCCGAAAGTCTTGGGTTCGAATCCCGCTCGTGACGCTAACTTTTTTATCTCTACTAGAAACCTTAATTAATTGAAAGATATTAATTGGTCAAGCGGACCACGAAAACTAGTGAATGGAAGTACTATCAATATTAAATAGTTTTTTTACAAAATGTATATAGTTTTATAATAAAAATGAATTGTATTTTTTGTTTGGTATACATGGCGTCTTTAGATGGTCTCTGAATTTCTCTTAATGGCCTGCCAGCAATTTATTGTAAATTATACAAAAGTAAGAAATGCCCTCAGGCTTCGTTTCCTTTCTTTTCAACCTATGGGAAAATACACATTCTATGTAAGCTGTGCTGTAATAATGAAATTTCTTCTGTTCCAGGTATGTACAGCATTAATAAATCAACATCTATTGGTACGTAATTGTAATTTTATATAAAATTTACTTTTTATACTTACTTAAAAAATAAACACTTTGTATTGGTATTTAATGGTTATATATACTCTGTTCACACAGTTTATACTCTCTTAAAATTACGGAATTTTTCTCCGTCCGTATACCATCGCTTTTTCTAGAATGTATGTATATTTTTAATGTATTCTTAAACATTTCTTAAGAAAAATTTAGAACTCATAAATAATTTTATATACCGACTTCCTTCCCCACCCCCTCAAAACCAAACATATATAAACATGAAACAGCAAAATCTCACTGGCACTCTCAACACGACACACAAGGATGGCACAATTACACAGAAGACAAACACTTTGAGTGAGTAGAAATACTTTGTTTGAATATAAAATATATTTTGCATTGTATAAATTCACTTATCCACATCCTAAATGTATTTGTTAAATGTAAACATTGTTTGTAAATCCCAATGCCCTGAAGATGATCTCAATAAAAGATCGAAACGTTGGCACGATAAAGAAAATGTTTTTCTGAAACCTACATCACTCCCGACCGCATCTCACGATATCTGAATAACTATAGATTAACGGTCACTAATCTCTACACAATAGTAAGAAAAATAAGAAGGACAAGGGGCGTCGGTGGCCGCAACGGTTTAGACACGGCGCTCATCACTATAAGGTGAAGGTCCAGGGTTCGAATCCAGCGGCCCTGCATTCAAACACGACATAATTACAAATAGTTTTTTTTTTTTCAAAAACACCGGTACCCTGAGGGTTGATACGACCTCGCAAATAAGAAGAAAGAAAAATAATTTATTCTGGGATAGGAGTGTCCCCTTAAAATACAATGGTTACAATAAGAAATTATTAATATTTTGATAAAAGCAAACCTTGTCTTGGTAATCGACGTAATAACAATGGTCTTATATAAAGCAAAACCTAAAGAAGTTAAAACTTTATTCAATTACTTTGAAATTAACACAGAATAATAATAAATGTGTGCTGATTAGTGACCGTTAATCGATATTTATTTTGAAATCGTGAGATGCGGTCTGGTGTGATGTATGTTTCAGAAAAACATTTTCTTTATCGTGCCAACGTTGCGATCTTTATTGAGATCATCTTCAGGGCCTGGGATTTACAAAAATTGTTTACATATAACAATTACATTTTGGATGTGGAAAAGTGAAATTATACAATGCAATTTTTTTTTAATCTATTCAATCAAAGTATTTCTACTAACTCAAAGTGTTTGTCTTCTGTGTAATTGTGCCATTCTTGCGTGTCGTGTGCCAGTGAGTGCCAGTGAGATTTTGCTATTTTGTGTTTAATTACGTTGGATTTTGAAGGGGTGGGGAAGGATGTCGGTATAGAAAAGACATTTTTGAATAAGGCGTCGGCTTCTTTGAGGTGAAAAGAGCCGACAAAAGGAATAAATGGGTTGGTAATTGTTCGGTCAGATTATCCTTTCAGGATTATATAGAAAGGGATAAATAGGAAAAGGAAAGCTAAATTGTTGGACAATTAGGCTATGTGAAAAATATTTCATGTGTGGAATGTAATGTGATGATATAGGTATGTTTTCTGTATTGAATTTCATTAATGATATTGGCGTAGCTGCGATTGAGTTTACATGTATCTGTTCTTTAATTGATGCTGTGTTTATCTCTGTTGATATAAACCATTTCTAAGAAATTACGTTTATGTTTGTTTTGTTTTGTGTGTAATACTTTTGAATTTTTGAAGTCGAAATTGTGTTGGTGTTCAAGATGGTGGGTAGCGAGTGCTGTAGGATTTTGCTTAGATTTTTTGCAATCATAGATATGTTGCTTTACTCTGTTGTCCAGATATTGCGATGTAAGACTGATGTAAGTTGCCGGACAATTAAACAGTTGTAGATTACGTCAGATTTATTTGCTATTGGTGTGGGATCTTTCATTTTGGAAAAAAGTGTTTGAATTGTTTTATAATTTTTGAAAGCTATTTAGAAGTTATCGGACCGAACCATTACCAACACATTTTTTCCCTTCGTCGGCTCTTTTCACCTCAAAGAAGCCGACGTCTTATACTAAAATGTCTTTTCTATACCGACATCCTTCCCCAACCCTTCAAAATCCAACGTATATAAACCAAAAAAAATCTCACTGTCACTCTCGACACGACACGCAAGAATGGCACAATTACACAGAAGACAAACACTTTGAGTGAGTAGAAGTACTCTTAAATTGGATTGAATATATAAAAAATATATTTTGCATTGTATAAATTCACTTTTCCACATCCAAAATGTAATTGTTATATGTAAACAATGTTTGTAAATCCCAGGCCCTGAAGATGATCTCAATAAAGATCGAAACGATGGCATGTTAAAGAAAATGTTTTTCTGAAACCTACATCACACCAGATCGCTTCTCACGATCTCCAAATAATCTTTATCTTTTAAGTTTTTAGTAGTACATTTAGTATGCTCATCGAGTATTTATTAGTATGTACGGATACCATGTGCGATTTTATAAAATACATAAATTGGTATTTTTGCGCAACTTTTTTGACCGCATCTCACGATTTCTAAATAAATAATAATAAATATTGAGTAAATTCAAACTAGTTAAATCGTCTCTGTTTAGGGGGAGAGGAGGTGGATTTACAGATGGTTAAAAGAGCGGCATTGCGGATAGTTAGGGGGAGGGAGTTCCTGAATTTTGATTCTCCAACAAGGAAAGACCGTTTAAAGGTGCATGTTTTATGCCAAAGAATGATTAAATCGTAGGGATGAACGGGTATTTCAGGAGTGATAACAGGATTTGAATCGAATAGACTGGATAATGTAATGAGGACGATGGGTGTTTATGGCTTGGTAAAGGAAGAACCAAGGAAATATAGACTTCGGAAAGAGGGATTGTGCCAGAATAGGTTCGAATACAGTCGTGATACCCTCGACCCTCGGGGAATGCTGAATATAAACCTTATACTAAAATATGAAAATTTTTAAGACTAGTCTTGGCGATTTTCTATGCATTAAACATTTCCTCATCCAATCCCGTAAAAAGAAAATTAAAAACTAATTTATAAAAAATGAAAGGAAAAGAAATGAATTATAAGTTGGATGTTTCAAAAAATACTGTTGCAACATAAACGTTTTGTTTCAGGACATGCTTAAATGTGTTAAGTGTTTAATAAACTCAAGTTATTGCTTTTCCCAGCTAATTGAAACCAGTTTGCATTAATTCTCAATGAACTCTTGGTTGAGAGTCAAATATTGATTAAGTTGTGCAAGCCACTTAGCATTGCTGACCGTTGTGCTAGTTAATATGTTTCCAATTCGAATTAAAAGTTCGAGCAGGGAATTCCGTTCACGTACGAAGGACCGAACTCCGTTGCAAGGCGACTGGAAGGTTTTCTTAAAGGCAAGAAGTTGCGAAAACGTAATTGGCGTGGAACACGCGTATTCCGACGGCCTTTTTCAACTTCAGATGGATTTTTACTATACCCCAAGTAATCGTAATTTCCTAGCGAAATTTTGTCGCGGATGACAATCGGCGCAAGTTCACAAAATCGACTTATTAACATAAATATTTTTTTTGGTGGTGTTAAACTTGGTGTAAAGTTCTTCTCGTAAAACATTAAGAATTAAACACGAAAGGTATGATTTTTTTTATAAACTAAATATTGTAAATAAAGTTCATGTTACTTGCCTTAAATTTTTTCAAATTGATGTTTGTAGATCGACCTGCAGATAATCAATGTAGAGTTCATATCTTCTTTAAGGTCTTTACTAGGTGAAAGAAAGACAAAAGTGTTGGGATCACCAAGCTTTCGGCAACATTACGGTGCCATCATCAGGGCCTATGTATTAAACAATTTACATAATTAATATAAATTCAACAATCAATTAAAGCAATAATGCATACTTTCCCAGGAGAGAAGAGTAAAAATTCTCATCGGAAAAAAACTATTGCAAAAGTGCTTTGGTTTAGGTTATGAAGCACATGGCCAGCATTCAGTTATACATTGTGAACAAGACATCTATGTAAAGTAGTGAGTAATTATTCACATATAACATTAACAATTGATAATAATAATTTATATATATATAAAAAATTTTTAAAAAAATTACCTCACTAATAATTCGTATAATTACAAGTCCAACTGTTTTTGTTCTTACTAGCTATTTTTGACATTAAAAACATATGTTATCACAGAGTATTACATTAATGACTAGAATTACAGCTTTTTAAATTATATGTACAAAGGATTACAAATTAATATGAGAATACGACACAGCGTCGCCTCACCTAAGTTGGACTGTTACAGTTTGTGAAGGTTACCAGGCTCTGTGCACTCCCCATTATGCGCCCTCTAATGTTGAGATGGAACCTAGTTCGTCACCATTTAAATTGCAGGCACTCCTCGTTAAATGGATATATTCCTTTTCCAATTCTCTCAAAGCCGACCTCTCGATCCAAGATCTCCGGGGAGTCCAACTTCAAAAAATGACCATTCTTTGTAGCATGAGAGGACAACCCTGTGGTCAGCTTTTTATGAATACAATCCAATCTATGTTGGTTCATTCTAATGTGAATTTTTTGCTTTGTTTGTCCAATATATTGAGCGTCGCAACCAATAAATAGCCCTTGATGATGGCAACAAAATGTTGCCGAAAGCTTAGTAATCCCAACACTTTTGTCTTTCTTTCACCTAGTAAAGACCTTAAAGAAGATTTTTTCAAATTATAACATTGCAAAATGTGTGGTGTTTAGTGACCGTTAGTTAATGATTATTTGGAGATCGTAACGTGCGGTCTGGTGTGACGTAGGTTTTAGAAAAACATTTTCTTTATCGTGCCAACGTTTCGATCTTAATTGAGATCATCTTCAGGACCTGGGATTTATAAACATTATTTAAATTATACAAATACATGTAGGTTTCGAAAAATTGTATTTATACAATGCTAAAAATTTTACACTCACTCAAAGTATATGTACTCACTCAAACTATTTGTTTTGTTTTGTTTATGTCTTGTTTTTTTTGTACATGTGTCATTATTGAGTGTTGTATTGAGAGTGCCGGTGAAATATTGATGTTTTATGTTTATATTCGTTGGATTTTGGAGGGGAAGGAAGTTGGGACAGAAATCATTTTTATAAGAGGAGTCGGTTTCTTTGAGGTAAAAGGAGCCGACAATGGGAAAGAATGGGTAATGGTTCGGCCTGATTATCCTTTCACGATTATATAGACGGGGATAATTAGGTAAAGGAAGGCTAAATTTTTAAAAGTTTAAAGTATAAATGTTTGATGGGAGGAATGTAATGATTGTTTTATATGTTTTGACGATGTATGTATGTTATCAATATTGAATTTGATTAATGGTATTGGCGTAGCTGCGACTGATTTACATGTGTCTTCTGTAATTGAAGCTGTGCTTATCTCTGTTGATAAAAACCATTTCTAAAGAGTTACGTTTATTTTTGTTTTGTTCTGTGTATAATATTTTTGGATTCTTGAAGTCGAAATTGTGTTGGTGTTTAAAATGGAGGGTAGCCAGTGCTGTAGAATTTCGTTTCGGTTTGTTGCAGTCATAGATATGTTGCTTTACTCTCTTATCCAGATATTGAGATGTAATTCCGATATAAGTTGCCGGACAGTTAAAACAATTGATTTTGTAAATTACGTCAGACTTATTTGTTACTGTTGTGGGATCTTTGGAAAAAAGTGTGTGAATTGTGTAGTTTTTAAAAGCTATTTTAAAGTTATCAGAAGAGAGAAATGTGTTTAATTTATGTGGTAGGCCGTGCATGAATGGCAGGGATATGTTTATTGGATTGTCTATATTTGATAGATTTGCAGCATGTCGCTTTCATTGACTTCATGCGTTCTCATTTCCTGGAATATACCGATATATTATTTATTGGTATATTGTACTTTTTTTTGCAAAAATAATCCGTTCTTAAAAAAATAAAAACGTAAAGTATTACATGTTATGGCAAAGACTACCTGCAGGAAAAAAAAGCATAATTAGCAAGAATAATATTTAAGCGCAGAAACGAAATAACTTAAATAAGTTAAGTAATAAAGTTTACTAATTGCGAAAGAACAATCAACAGGATTTAGTAGTATTAAATTAAACAGAGTAATACAAATTTAAAAATACATGAAACAATACAGAAATTAGTCACAAAGGACTATTAGTGTCCACTCAAATAGAATTCTCGAAGCGTGGCGTGCATAATTAATAAATGGCAGAGGGTGAGACTGACCTGTCACCTACGCAATAATTTCATCCCTTGAAAGTATTCCGACTGAAAAATGGTTCAACCTATTTCAGACAGCAACGAAAATTTCCCGAGAATATGAATAACATCTTCACGACCATTATAAATAATTAATTCCAAAGGCAACAATTTTAAACAGTTGAATCTTTTTAGAGCTGTATTTGGAAGTTGTAAGACAACATTACCCACGTCAAATCGAATGAAGGAACTACTCAGTGATAGCACACCTCAACACTAGATTAACTGTCTACACGCTCACGTTTTGAGAGCAAGTCTCGAGGGCCACTGTCTGTTTAGACGTCGAGGAAGATTGAAATGGGAAGAGATCAGGTCGTTACGGATGTGCTGTTGGGAACATCGAATAGGCTGGGCCGTCGACAATCGATCAAAGGATGCATGATTTTAGGATGGATGGCTGAGAGTATAAAGTTCTTCAACCTATAGCTGGTTGCTGGTTGTCGTAGTTTCCGTATTGAGCCGTATCCGTTTATTTCGTTGTCGAAAGAGAAAGACCAGTTTCTAGTAAAAATAGCCAGTTTTTAGAAGTTTGTCGTGCCCTTTCGATTTATGTACATCTATTTAGTTGATGAGTCTCAACTGGGATTTCCTAAGAGAAATATTGTTCGAAGACTGGAAAGTCAGCATTTCAAAGAAATCCATTGCTAGCTATGGTTATCACTTTAGTACACATGCGTGGTGAAAGCAGGCTAAGTTGCCCGGTGGACTCTCAACTAGTTTACTGCCGTGCGAAGATTTTTCTTTGGTGGTTTCACACTTGGCAACTTGTGGAATCAATCTCTCTTCCCAACGGGACGTCAGTACGATATTAGAACCTGAGGAAGCAGGAGCACTTCGTTTGCTTGCTCTTCTGCAAAAAAGAGAAGCAAAAAAGGAGGAAACAAAAAAACAAAAAGAAAATTGTGGGTTTATCCGTTGTTAAAAAGTTGGGAAACGGGCGCGTTCTCTCAAATAGTTTTGTGCTACTTCCTTTCCAGCTTCGCTTCTTTTAATTTTGTCGCTATACTCCTCACACCTCATGGCCCATATCAAGGGACTAATACGAATATCTTTAATGAATTACTCCGCATTGAAACTTACATTTGCAGCGCTTTCCATGGTGAACTCAGATGACTCAACTAGGCGACTGGTGTGAAGGACGAATGCAGTGTCTTTTGAGTTGAGTCAACCAGGGGGGATCAGAACGTGAGCAGCACTTGTGCCTGCTGGCCACCCGCCTAGACGGACGCGTTGACTGCGTATGAAGGGGTCCGGGCGATTTCTAAACATTTTGCTATCACGTTACACTCCTTGACACCCGTCCGTTCAATACTTGCCTCGTCTGAAAGAGCCTAAGAGTTTAGACAAACCATCAACCTACAGCCATTTGCTCATAATCAGTTATTTGGTCCCTTCAACATTGTATACAATAAACAAATCTCTCTCCCCCTCCAGAGCACATTCATTCCATAAAAAGCTCTAGCCCCACTCATACAACTTTTAAGTGAACCTCAATTAGTGATTTCTACTTCTCTTTGGGTAGCACCGGTTCTTTACCAAAACTACTCCAAGGGCACTACGAGATGCTTTCTTCCAATTCGCAGCTACTACCCTCCGGCTTCACTATACTGAATTATTTTGTACAGGATTATAGAGCGTCATTCTAATCGTTTAGTATAGTTAATGCAAAAGAAATAGTCTTCTTCCCATACATATCTATTTTTGTTTTTTATACGTTCAGCACATATCCTTATAAGGCTACACTTAGTTCAAGGTATCGTATATTCTACATAAATAGAAGGTAAAGGGAACGTCATAATTTTAGGTTTAATCAAAGTCGAGTGACTTTAATTATACCTAAAATTTCTGTATTCTGTACATCATTGTATAAATTCATTTTTACATCTTACATGTTTGTAAATCCCAGGCCCTGAAGATGATCTCAATAAAGATCGTCACGATAAAGAAAATGATTTTCTAAGCCTACATTACACAAGACCGCTTCTCCCGATCTCAGAATATTATTTAATAATTCAAAATCCAACGTATATAAAAATAAAACATCAATATCTCACTGGCACTGTCAACACGACACACATTAATGACACATCTACACAGAAAACAAACACTTTGAATGAGTTCAAATACTTTGATTGAATCTAAAATTTCTAGCATTGTAGAAATTCTTTTTTTCCACACCCGACATGTATTTGTATAATTTAAACAATATTTATGAATCCCAGGATGATCTCAATAAAGATCAAAACGTTGGCACGATAATGAAAATGTTTTTCTAAAACCTACGTCACACCAGACCGCTTCTCCAAATAATCATTAACTATCGGTCACTAAACACCACACAAATATTTAATAATGATCATGCATGAAGTAATTAAAAAGCCGTAGTGCTTAATTGAGGTCTAATTACTTACGAACGACCCTTTATTTCAACACTATATTTCTTGACACCTAAACAAGGACGTTGGCTGTGACCATGTGTGTTTGGTGAACATCAGTTTAATGAAATTATTTTGAAATGTAAAAGGCTATTTTTTATGGCAACTACCGTCACTTTTATAAATATTTTGAAAAATTATCTTTGAAATCCAAAATTACCTCTATTATCATTGATTTAATTTGGGCTCGAATTTCGCCGAATTAAGTGTACTCGCATTTCCGATTTGAGGGATGCAATAACATTTCCCATGTTAATATACTTTGTGTACGGTAGCAGTAGGTCGAGCATGAGTCGATCAATCCCCAGACAACAATTGTCATCGCAGAGTTGATTAACAATTACCCATGTGTATACAAAAGGGCAAGTTAACTTGCAATGTACCGCATAACTACTGAGAGATACGTTTCGACCTGGGAATGCCACTATATATGTACACTGTTTACGGAACCTATTCAGTCTGTTTTGATGTCCAAGGAAATTCGGATAATAGACCCATGACACATGTGATGTTTTGGACGTTACCGTGCTTGACAGAGACAAATCAATGTTTACATGTATATATTTCCCTTCCAAAAAATGTTAATTCAGTTTCAGTTTTAATAATGATCAATAATTATCTTTTCTCCGTCTAAATGTTTCTTTTTATTATTAGTTTAAGCTTATAAATATTACTTTTATTTTCAATTTATATTATGTAACATACATTATTGTTGATCTTATGATTAGACACAAAAGAGGTTTGACTTATGTTTTGGCCTGAATACTACAGAGTAGGCGAACTGCATTGAGTGAATGCTCGTCCCATCTAGCGGTAGAGGCACAAACGATTTGTTACCGAGCCCGACCGATAGGAAGCACAGGTCATGTCATGATATGGTGATGCCTCCTATTGAAACACAGTAGACTTCGTTGTGTTCAGGATATCAAACGAGGCCTGCTTTGAAAAAAGTCAATTTTCATTCTATCAAAAAATGTTGTTTGCGTGTTACGCATATGATGTCTATGTTTAATGTGAATAAATCGTTTTATAATTCTTACCATATTTTTCTCAACGTCGCAAAGCTAAACAATGTTGAAATCGAAAGAAAAAAAATTGCGCACGGAATGGGTTAAGTGAAAACATGACAAAACACAATAAAAATTCTGATATAACGTATAATATAATTATTTCGGAGGGGTGCCGAATTAAAATATTAATGCTTGAAAATTCAAAGAAAATGAAATAACGTAACGGTAAAACATTATAAGTAAATGGAATAAGAAACAATAAGGGAACTTACACTACTGGCTAATGGTTCGAATGCGTCGAGTAGTTTCAGGGCCCGAATCCCATTGCTCCCTTTGTTGCTTCACCGTGGTATGCCGAGGAGAATGGTTTGAAGATAGATAGATAGATAGATAGAGAGAGGGGAAAGGAAAGAGAGAGAAAATTTTTAAGAGGAAAGAGGTAGGTAGAGAAACGAGAGAATAGGTCGCACAGGGAACACGTAAGAACAACGAGCCCAAGAGACCGAATATAAAAAAATCCTCCGGTGCCGGCGGAAGGAACAACATAACAATTAGGAAGTTGCTGTATAAATTTCATATGAGACTCTTAACGTTCCGAAAGTTGCCCCCAGCGACATCTCGGTACGTTAACAATAATGTGTGGTGTTTAGTGACCGTTAGTTAATTATTATTTGGAGATCGTGAGATGCGGTCTGGTGTGACGTAGGTCTTAGAAAACAATTTCTTTATCGTGCCAGCGTTTCGATATTTATTGAAATCCTCTTCAGGAACTGGGATTTATAAACATTTTTTAAATTATACAAGTACATGTAGGATTTGAAAAAAGTGAATTCATATAATGCTAAAAATTTTACTCTCAAAGTATTTGTACTCAT
The DNA here is from genome assembly GCF_000648675.2 of Cimex lectularius. NCBI lineage: Eukaryota > Metazoa > Arthropoda > Insecta > Hemiptera > Cimicidae > Cimex > Cimex lectularius. Next base: position 605,700 of record NW_019392659.1, on the reverse strand, counting down.
GCAAACTGTTTGTTTTCTGTGTAGATGTGTCATTAGTCAGTTAACAATAATGTGATTAATTAAGTATCAATTACATATCCAAAGACAAAACCGTACAATAGTATTTATTTGTTCCTTTTCCATAATAACTAGGTCCAAAGATTAGCAATTGACTTAAAACATAAACTTAGCATTAACAGCTTGTTTTTTTTACATTATCGAAGGTTAATAATTTACATTCTTTAGATTAAAAATAGAAAAAATCAATTTATTTTCATCCTTTTCAGAACCAAATTTTCGTGTGAGTTAATAGGTTTTCTTAAGTTGTTTCATGAAATAATAAATTTTAGTCAAAAATTAATTGCTAGGGCTATTCACAATCTTTGTATTAACCCTGTTAACTCTGTTACGTCGTGTTAAATCGAAAAAATGATGACGTAGACTTGTAAGAATCGGTTAATTAACATCTCACAGAGTAGGTAGCTTCATTTTTGGTTCTACCAGTCGTCACGCGCAGCATTGCGGAAAAATTGACGTTTAACACGCTAAGAAAAGAAGGCGGCGTTCACGATCTTATTGGACATTTCTCTATTCCAGTTAACACGAGGTTAACATCTAACAAAATCCTATTAATTAAATTTCTTTTCTTGAAACAAGGTTTTAAATGGCGACATATAACAGATGACCACCTGATTAGTCTAGACTCTAGTGTGTATTAGGTGCTCTCTCAAATTTAGCCGATTCAGCGAGAAATCATAAATATTTCAGTCCACTCGTCGCCGCTAGCGGGTGAAGCTTGCTCTCCCCATCATTTTGAGCGTTCAAGCATAAAATTTGATTCTGGTGAGCTCCTTTTATATTACATTCACTGCTTGGCCAATGTCGGCTGTTGCCGGCTCCTCAAGTAAACAATTAGCCGCAGGATTAAAAACCCAGAAAGTGTTTGCGCTGGGAAAAAATGTCCCAATCAAAAGGCCTATTACTAAAGAATCTTCCTGCATCTTCTAAAAAACGAAATGTTGGTAATCATCTTGAAGAGATAACCCAATCCAAATTAGATCACGATCTGCGAGCCGGGAAAATTAAAAAACGCAGACAAACAGCCTATCATTGTCAGGTGTTTATTGTGATTAGGCAAATGTTATTAGAATAGCTTCTACCACATCCTCCAATCATTCACTATCTACAACACATACTCCTAATTTTGTATCACCAAATAAATTTCTAGTTCTCGCTATAGATGACAAGATCAACCAAACCAAATAACACCAAATATAAATGCAAACTCAAAAACAACACTCTAAATAGCCTACCCCGATCTTCGTTCGAAACATAGTTAACTTTACCTTATTTTATAAAAGTATAAAAGAAGTTCTTGTGGAAAATTATTATGTCAGGCAACAACTACCTATTCGACGATTATAGGAAACTAATACACATATTTAAAGCTCAAAAGTACGACTTTCAAGCCTATCAATTAAAAGAGGACATGCATTGAGAGTTGTCTAAAGAAATCTTCATCCCTCCATCCCGCCAGATGAAATAGAAAAAGCAGTAGAAGAACTTGGCTTCAAAGTCCGAAATGTAACTAACATCCAATCTGTAGCAAAAATGAAACTGCCGCTTTTCTTTTTTGGACCTCGAACCTTCACCAAATAATCAAGATATATTTATGATGACCCATCTCTACGGTTGTCGTATACTCATAGAAAAACAGTTAAAAAAATAGGAAATTTCTGTGTGTGAAATGCGCATGGTATCATTGGAGAGAAAATTGTACCAAATCAAAAGAAACTCACGATGTTTGCTCGCTTTGCGATGGTAATCATCCAGCCTTCTACAGAGGATGCATCACATGCAGAGATTTACACGGCAAAGAAGACAGAATTTTTCCTAATCAAGAGTACCAGTCTAGTACTCCTCCACCATGACCACAGCAAGTAAGATCTGATCGCGCTCGTCGAACCAGCTTTAGCTACACCCATGCCGACTAAGAACCATCTCAGGCACAACCACAGCCGAACCCAGTTCCTTCTTTCATCCCTCCTCCTCCCACTTCCTCAGACTTCATACTTCAATGATGTCTACCTTTATCAATGAATTCCGCGCTATCATCAGCCCTCTAATTTCTCTACTTACAACCGTCGTTGAGAAGCTTGCTTCACCCGTTTCGCGAGCACACCGTTTATGTCATCTCATCACGCTCTAACTCTCCTCCCATGGAATGCAAACGGCTTGAACTCCCGCTTGAACGAACTAGAAATACTTCATCATGAAAAAAGAATAGACGTAGTACTCGTTACGGAGACACACTTTACATCACGATCTAATTTTTACATTCCAAATTTCAGGACAGGACTGACTATCTCGTAAGTGTTGTTTGTGAAGGTACAGCTATTTTAATTCGTAACACCGTAACTATTATCTAATTCCTAGCCAATCTTCTGTAATGACTATGATCCGATGACAGATCATTCAACAATACAGTGTACAATGCACTGGCATTAAATTGTCCTCCTCACACTTCAGCTTTATTATAGCAGTCTATTGCCCACCAAATCATAACATTTCCCACCAACAGTGTCTATTTTTTTCCAGGGCATTGGCCCGCGTTTCCCTCCCCGTGGTGATTACAATGCAAAGCACCCACAGTGGGGCTGCAAGGTGGTAGCTAATCCACGAGGTCGTGTCTTATGCAGTGTCCTCTGCGCACAACGTTTCAACTACATATCTCCCCCATGATCCTACATACTGGCCCACCAACGCCCAGATCTTCTAGACTTCTTCATTACATGTCAACTCTCTTCACCATCATGTTTGTACATTGAATGATCCCATCGGATAACAGTCATGATCTTCCAACCACCTACTATCCGATACTGCGGACCTAACAGAGTTAACAGGGTTAACACAAAGATCGTGAATACCCCTACTGTAAACAATTATTTTGCTACTACTACTAAATCATGAGCTTTCTTTCTGTAGTCTGCGGGGTGATAAACCAGATGTTTGATCCTTACTTGGTCTACCTATTATACTCTCTGTATTGGTCGTTCTGATGCGTTTCGGCACTTTGCCATCTCTATTGTGTCTGTGTGAATTCTGGGAAATCATGTCTCTTCATGTCGTTAGGGGTGTGGTGCGCGTATTGGCGTTATCTTCTTTTTTTTTAATATCCTGGGCACTGTTTGTAATCAAGGTTGTTTTAAATTTCATATAATATGTGACCTATTAGGAATATGTACATTTATGAGTTATTTTAGGGTTAAATGTGTTATATTTTTATATTTCCTTATAGTACATATATTCATTTTTTATACGTCGGGTAGTTTCACGCGTGTCCGTATGCTGAAGGCTCGTGATGGTTTTTGTGAGGATAGTCGCTTAGTTTGATTTTCCGTCATTGTTCATAAACCATCTTCTTTGTTATCTGTACCTGTCCTTCATTTTGTTTCGATGTATTTATCTCCGCATTCTCGTAATGGCATCATTCTTATCGAGTGGTTGGTTGCCTCAGTTGTTTTCCGATTGTGTTCGTAGTCTTGTGCTGTTTCAATTCCTAATTTGTTAACATGATTTCTTAGTTTGCTTTTTTATTTTCCAAAGTATGTGATAGAACCTCCTTGTGCACGGATATCTTCTAAAATTGAACCTAATATCATATTAATTCCTGGAAAGGTACCATCATAAAAAATACAAGTCAAGGAGAAATATGCAGTGTTATTCCTTCCATCGTGTTAATTTATATATGGAGACGGTGTTCTTCATTGAAACCCTTCACGTGCTTAGCAAAGAGAGTTTGAAGCTATGTCAAAACCCATTGTTTAATTATCTTAAAGACAATGTTATATTTATACAACCTTAGTCGAAACACCTACAAATCGAGTTGGGAACTATCATAAGGTTGCGGAACTGCGAACAATGGTTTAAAGCTGTCATGACCAGCCTTGGTAGCTCCTGTTAGTCATTAAGAATTCAATTCCAGTGGGCGTGAGCCTCGTCGGGGACTTGCAAATGTCTGCCGTTTATGCTATAATAATGGAATTTTCTAGCCGCTTTGGCCAATCGGTCTGGAACAAAATATCTTTGGCCGAATTTGTGAAATGAGATGATTTGTGCTTTTGTTTTTTCAAATGATTATTTATCTCTTCCTGTCTTTACGTAATGGTTTATTTTGTTCGGGAACCTTTAATCATATTAGAAATATGAAATAAAGCCATGTTGTTTTGATGTCTACAATTCTCCTGTTCCTACTGAAATTTGTGAGCTTGCATAAACAATATCTTATTGCAGATAAAATGGAATATTATAAACATTTAACAACTTAATTTTGCTGTAAATGATTGAAATTTTGTTGATTTTAGTGAAATAGGTGCAATATTGTCAACATTATTATCTTCTAGTTGTCCGCCTACGATTGCTGTCATAAGCGAGACAGCTGACACGATAAGCAATGACAAGAGCTTTGTCTATGTCATACAATCATTTGAACAACACTAACAATTTCCCTCTTCTTTAACTTAAAATTGATACTGTATGTGAAAACTTAGAAAACTCAGCCAGATTCTAATTGCTAATTTTATTTGTATATATGTCGAATTGTCCGAATAGAATAAGCTAATGTAAGTCATAACTGATGAGTAATTTTTCCTCGGGGTAATTTTGTATTTATAATCTGTCATTGGGTTGTGTTCAGTTATTTTATAGATTGAAATACGTAAATAACACTCTCATCTGAATTAATAGAAATGATAAATGATGGAGTGAGTGTGGTGTTCAATCCTTTTTAAAAAGATAGTTCCTACTCACAGTAAGTTGTTTTGCAACGATCCGGATTTCGAGCTTTTAGCTCATCATCAGGTTGAAGGACTTTTACAACCTCGTCTCTCGACATGAATTGCCAAAGTGAACCCGCTGATACCTCCGCCAATGCGACGTTCCAATTAGCAGCTGATTTTTTTAATGGAGCTCAATTTGAACGTTCAATTCGTTGTTCAAATTGAGCGCCAATAAAAAAATCAGCTGCTAATTGGAACGTCGCGTTGGCGGAGGTATCAGCGGGTTCACTTTGGCAATTCATGTCGAGAGACGTGGTTGTAGAAGTCCTTCAACCTGATGATGAGCTAACAGGCTCGAAATCCGGATCGTTGCAAAATAACTTACTGTGAGTAGGAACTATCTTTTTAAGAAGGACTCATCGGAATTGTCTGAGAAGGTCTCGCAATCCTTCCAACCAACTTTAAAATATCGTGTTTGATTGTTTGTTTTATAGTAAAAATTGTCAAATATTGTGTTTCCAATGTTCTGTTTGATAAATCTGTATTTTCCCCAGAACTGCAACGCTTGCGGAATTGGTCCGACAATTCAGTCCTACAGGAAACTGTTTCGTCACATCCCGTTTTATGTTTACGCGAACATTTATTATAGAGATTTTGCATAACGTTTCCGCTATTTTAAGGTCGATGTTATATTTAACGTCTTTAAAATAACTTTGTTGCTATCTGAAAATTTTTTCATGATGGATTCTGACGCTAACCTAGGTTTCGTGGAGAGTTTGAAAATAGTAGTTCAGTTTATAGTCATAAGGGGTATTCACGATATTTGTAAGATATTAACTCGTGACAAGAAATGTTCCCCTTCTTTTCTTACCATTTTAAACGTTAATTTTTCCTCAATGCTGCGCATGGCGACTGGTAGAAGCAAAAATAAAGCTATAACAGTCCTTGAAGACTTATTGTTTGTTTTGGTTTTCTTCTGGGTTAAATTGTAAGATACTAAAAGATAGTAAACAAACCAAATTAATCAACTCTTTCATTCAAATTGCTACCTATGCACTCCAAAAGTACTAACAAATGAAGCGCTGAAATTCGTATACCTAACTTGCATCCTAATGTCGAACAGCCTACAACGTTGTAGGGAAGGGGATGTGTCTATTATGAATGAGAGTTTAAGAACATGTCAGAAATTAACAAAAGAAATGTATTTGTCTGATTTAATTAATGCGTATTTAAGAATAAAAATACATGTAAACGAAAAACAGCTGGTTAGCTCATGGCTGCCATGTTGGTCACCTACGCCCTAGCGGATAGCAATGTGACTACATTTTCGACCTAACATCTAACATTGGCCCTGGCCAGTAATGTTAACAAGCCGATTCTTACAAGTCTACGTCATCATTTTTCTCGATTTAACAGATCTTAACCGAGTTAACACAAAGATCGTGAATACCCCTATATTTTGCAAACTTGTAAATAAAGGCTCCTTTGACGGGGTTAGGGATTTTTGTTCTCAATTGCTGGCGAGAGTTTGGCAAATGACCTGATAGTTGTACAAGGTCTAATATACAAAGTAATCCTTAATTACTTGGGCGATTAAGAGCAAGTTCAGTTTAAATGGTAAAAGTCAAAAACCCTTAAGAAAAACACCTTTTAGATTAACTTAGCAATTTTAGAAAAAATTAAAACATTACTGTGCAGTTAATTAAATATATACAAACTCATTATAACCACATTATATACTTGTATCTAAGAATATTACCTTCTAAATTGTATTTATGCTGTTCAGACAAAGGGTCTGTTTTACACAATTGCTGTGGTTTTATTGTAGAAAGGACGAGTTCACGCTAATGCAATGCAAAATCTCCCTATTGCTGTACATATAATATTATTTGTGGACGAAACACGAAAGGCAATAATAATTAAATTATAGGATAGAGAGAGGCAAGGTTTTAAAAGTTGAATAATTTATTAATTATGTACGCCCTGTAGCATTCCTCCGATTAATCAATACGTTAAACAGTGAAACATTGATCCTGATTAGGTTTTAATTTTAGATTATACAAAAATATTAGTTTTATAAAAGCTAAGATAATCTACTGCAAATACATATATCTATTAGTATAGGCAGTAATTAAAAACCGTCTGTCATAAGGTACCGACCCACTTGAGTTATTGTAATATAAGCAATAACTTATGACGCTGAGATAATTACATTGAATAAACAGGATGAAAAATGAAGGACGGGTACAGAGAACAAAGTAAATGGATCAGGAACAATGACGGAACATCAAACCACACGACTCGCCTCAACAACATCACAGACAAACATGAAACGACGTATAAAAAAGACAAAAAATAAGTACAAGTAGTGGTACAATGTGTACTTCACAATGTGAAAATATAGAAACTTCGATAAACAAGATAACGCCAACAGGCGCACCCTATCCCTCACGACCTTATGAAAGAGACTTCACTTATCAGAAATCACACAGACACAATAGAAAAGGCAAAATGCTGAAAAGTGTCAAAAAGACAATTCAGAAAGTATAGGTTAACCAAGATGGTCGGTAAGAATCAAATAAGTGGTATATCATCCCTCAGACCACCATAATAAACCTCATGATTTAGTGGAAGTAGCAGAAAAGTTGCTTACAGAATATGTTGTTCTAACCTGAGGTTCAATCTACATATGTAATGTGCAGTGGAGATTCATATGATGCAATTTCAAAATTAATTCCATCCCTTTTGCTCATTAAATCATGCGGCACACAGCCTTTATTAAACTATCACACATCACGAGGCTAACATTCACAACAGCGATTCATGGAAAATCTGCTTCTTGTCAGCCAATATGCGAACAGTGCATTCACGAAAGGGTGCCATCATTGTTCTTTGAGAGGAACAACTCAAGTTTGGAATACTGCTGGTCAAAAATATTAAAAACAAACTTTGAGACCTGAAGAAGATCTCAATAAAGATCGAAAAGCTGGCACGATAAATAAAACGTTTTTCAAAAACCTACGTCACACCAGAGCGCATCTCACGATCACCAAATAATCATTAAGTAACGGTCACTAAACGCCACCCATTTCTGCACGAGAAGAACGAAGAACATGGGATTCTATGAACAGATTTCAACTATTTATAGACACTAAGCAGAGTATTGTGAAGGACATCGTCAACAGTGAGAAGAAACTCGCATCGGCTATCAATCAGAGAACTTTTTTGTTGAAATGCAGACAACACAAGGGCACTCTCAACACGATAAACAAGAATGCCACATCTACACGGAAAACAAACACTTTGAGCCCTGAAGATGATCTGAATAAAGATCGAAACGTTCTAAAACCTACGTCACACCAGACCGCATCTCACGATCTCCAAATAATCATTAAGTAACGGTCACTAAACACCACACATTTCTACACGAGACGAACGAGGAACATGAGATTCTATGAAGAGATTTCAACTATTTATGGACACCAAGCAAAGTGTATTCTGAAGGACATCGCCAACAATGAGAAGAAACTCGTATCGGCTATCAATCAGAGAACTTTTTTGTTGAAATGCAGACAACACAATGGCACTCTCAACACGACAAACAAGAATGCCACATCTACACGGATAACAAACATTTTGAGCCCTGAAGATGATCTGAATAAAGATCGAAACGTTGGCAGGATAAAGAAAATGTTTTTCTAAAACCTACGTCACACCAGATCGCATCTCATGACCTCCAAATAATCATTAAAAACACAGCGTGGATATTGTGTAAAAATAACATATGACAAGACAAAATATGTTGGCTAATATTCTACGAAAGTATTGAAAAAGAAGGATAGCATTATAAGATAATGTTTATTCAAGTATTATATTACAAAAATAACACAAAAATGCCTGCAGAATTCTCGCATGCGACATCAGATAGCTTTTGACCAGTTGATATTCTCTAAAAATACACGCCAGTTCAACAATGCCGTGTTTTTAATTAGCCCGAATATATCGGTGTATTTTTAATATTTATATTTTAAGGCAGCAATAAAAAATGTATAATGAAGTAACTCTTATAAAACATTTTTTAATCATACCGACAATTAACATCAAACAATCTTTCAGATTTTACGTCAGATATCGGTTGATAAATTACCCAAAATGATCGTTATCTTTTCATATCCGCTTTGTGCTAGTATCACGTAATCGTTTAGGGTTCGTCTCTCGTTTAGTTTTATTTTGAGAATCTTTTATACTTCAAAACATTATTTCTGCTCGATAACTAGTTAAGATGCTAACTTTCGTTGATTTTTTTTTAAGTCGATGAGTTGCGTTTAAGTATTTTTGTCTGATTGTGAGATTTTAAATTAATGTGGTTCAAAAATAGTCACGCCAGGCTTGCATGTTTTGCAGTTACGAACAAGCTTATCTTCACTCCTTAAAAACTTTCACTGGGTAGTCAGCTGAAAATAAAATTCCGTCGTACGTAACATGAAACATTAGAAATATGGAGTGATTGAAAAGTTTGGAGATACATTTGAACAAGTTTTAAGATAGCCGGCTTTTTATCGGAAATTGCGGCTCAACGCCCCTATCATCTGAGTGCAACACAAAACAGATAAGAAGGACAGATGGGTAAACGAGCAAATTGATACGAGGAAAATCTCAGAAAAGCGTATCCAGATGTTCAAAATTTTGTTGTATTTTGTTAGAGTCAATATCGACTCCGAAACTATATGATTTATAATGTTTGTGTCCAACTGTTTTAAAAGCATAAAGTATATTTATAACTTCAAAAAAATAAAAAATCGAATTTAAATAACGTTGACTGTTAATTTTTTTCTCAATCACCAAAGATGGAAGATTCATTCATATTGTAATCTAGCTTATTAACGTAACTAATATATAATAATTTTACGAAAAGATAAAGCAGAATAAAATAATAATACATAATATATATTTTTGTTGGTTTAGTACTTAATTTTTAACTAGTTCTCTACAATCACTGAACAAGCAGTCTTTTCGCTCGAGGCTTTTGATTCGCCTAGTTAGATATTCGTTCGATTGGTGAACTGCTTCAACAGTCATTAGCCATTGATGGTGGACTAAAGCGGCTTTCTGGATACCTACCATGACTGTTTTCATTTTCATGTCACAGTGGAGGGTTTCATTTAAATATCAAGTTGCATTGACTGTGTAACTAAGGATGCTATTTTAAAACCGTTGTATCGTTTGATTGTTGGTATTGCTGGCATCTGGATGTCATATAAACATGGGTGTGAGAACCTATCTATTGATTATGTAAGAGGTTAAATTGACAGTTTACAGAGTTCATGTCCATCAACCAGGTTGGGCCTCAGCATGTCCTTTTTCCTCAATCCAGTTCCCTGGACTGTGCAGGGGGTCCAAGGAGACTCTAACAGACCCTGATTGCAAGGGTGGTTTCCAGGCACAAAATAATGGTGTAAGCTTTAGACGCACTCTCTAAAGCACACGCTGTATTCGTGTTTCCTGGCGCGCATGATATCCTTAGACATCTTACGCGTGCATTTGGAAGATAGGAAGAAGAAGAAGAAGAAAAATAACTTTGTTCTGGGACTGGTGTCCTCTAAGAATAATTTACATGAAATAAATAAAGGAAGTTCCTTCTATGAAGTTAAAAGTAAAAAAAGATCTTGGCACAATGTATACCAGTAAGGCAGGCCTGAAGAGAAAATTACGAGAATATTAATCGAAAATAACAAATGTCAACGTAAGGTCTCTGCTTGGAGGGAGAGGAGGTCATTATACAGGTGGGATTTAAAGGAGGAAAAGGAGGCAGCGTGACGAATAGAACGAGGAAGGGAGTTCCAGAGTTTTGGGGCTCGGATCGAAAGGATCTTTCGAAGGTATGGGTTGTATGTTGCGGAAGGATAAGGTCGATTGGGGATGAGCGGGTCTTACGAGTGAGATGTGAGGAGTTGAATTGGAAGGATTGGATAACGGAAGGAAGACGATGTGTGGATGGACTGGAAAAGAAAGCAACCTAGGAAATACTGTGCACGGAAGGAGGGGAATAGCCAGGAAAGTTGGGAATACAACCCCGACACCCGGGATCCCCGTGGGGTGCCGTACACAAATCTTACGCAACAATTCATAATACGCTTCAATCGCGCGTTCTCCCCCTCCGAGAGACCACCGTATGCCACACAGCTATAATCGAAGAAGGGAAGAATAAGGGAAGATACAAGGAGTTTGCGGGTGGAGAAAGATAAGAGAAGCCAGGACCGACGAAACAGGCTGAGGGAGGCAATGGAATGGCGGAAAATTTGGGAAATGTGAGAATGCCAGGAAAGGTTTTGGTCAAAGACTACTTCTAGGTTTTTAACCGAAGAGCAGAAGGGGATGGGATGGTTATTTAGCATGAGAGGTGGGATGGTGGGGAGGGAATTGAGGAGTTGCCTGGACCCGATAATTATGGCGGTGGATTTGGACGGATTGAGGACTATCCAATTTTTATGGGCCCATATGGGATTTTAGGTCTTTTTGGATCATGATAATGGCCGAGTGATCGGAAGGGTGGAAGGATATGTATATTTGGGAGTCATCGGCATATAGGTGTTAGTTACAGGACTGGATGGAGCCGGGCAGGACATTGATATAAATTGAAAAAAGGATAAGAGAGATGCTAGAGCCTTGGGGCACCCCAAATTTTAGAGGGAGGAAGGAGGAGGTAAGGCCATTGGGAATGAAGACAGCTTGGTGCCGATTGGTAAGGTAAGAGTGAAACCAGCGGATGGTGCTGGCGGAGAAGGAAAAAGATTCGAGTTTAGAGAGGAGAGAAGAGTGAGGGACAAAATCGAAGGCTTTGGAAAAATCAAGGAAAACAAGTGTAGAAACTTTCCGTTGGTCCATTGCTAAGTGGAGGTCACTGGTAATTCTTATTAGTGCTGATTGGGTGGAATAACCTTGGCGGAAGCCAGATTGGAGGGGATTGAGAAGATGGGACTGTTCAAGGTGCCTGGAGACTTGTGCTTAGACTAATCTTTCTAGGGGCTTGGACAGGCTTGGAAGAAGCCCCAATACTCTAGAAGATAGAGTGGCCTTCTCTATTTAGGACCAGGCTGATGTATTTCGGCTTAGGTAGCCCTTTCCGCGCGGCATAAGGTCTGATGCTTAATGCAGACCCGACCACTCGGAATGGGCAAGAGGGGAGCGAGGTTGTCTTGGCCCTTCGGGGCTGAGCTGCCTCTGCACCAATGCTGTGGCAGTAACACCATTCTGTCTTATGCGGAGGTGTGTCAGCTCTCATCTTGAGAATCAAAACGTCCGATAAGGCCGAATAGGCTAGGTGCAGACGTTAAAGATCTTCATTGTTCTTTTTAGGACGACCGAGTATACGGGAAAGACTATACGATGAGAAAGCACAGTGATTTCAGTTCCACGCCTAGTAGCGTGTTATAGGGGAATGGATTCGTCGTTGGCCGTAGGTGAGACCCCTGGTGGGTATGAAGAGCCTGTTGTTCGGTGCTGCTTGCAAGGGCGTCCACTTTAAACGAAACCGCGGCCGGAGCGGACCGGTATTTTCGACACTGACGAGGCCCCTTCGCTCAGGGAGATGGAGTTGTCGTCTCTACCTAGGGAGCGCGTTGGGAGACCGACTGATGCATTTCAGCCCCTTTGGGTATCCCTTTACGCGCAGCACTCGGTTAAATGCACAATGTTGACAATCCCTTCGGACGGGCCAAGCGGGAGAAGTCGGCAGCCTCTCTGATTAGTCTGTGGATGTGGTGGCTTCTACACCGAACTTCACGGTGTTCACACTATCTACCGTGAGCCTACGCTACACTATCTACCGAGAGAGGTGAGTCTCTCCTAACTTGAGAAACTAAACGTGTGAGCACATATGGAACAGACCTTTAAGACACTGCTTTGTGGTAAATCCGCTTGGATCATTTAAAGTTCCGAATAGGTTCTTGATTAATTCGGAAATGCTTGTCAGCGATGCAGGATTCGATACGGAATGGACACAGATAATGAAATAAACCATTTAATTGCACTAAATCCCTGTAATTTGATGGCGCCGCATGTTTTGAAGTACTTGTCAAATGGTTGGCTGTTCTACTCGTTGTTCATTTGGGCCCGAATTTTATAATGTTATTTTAATTCCCAATTTCTTAGATTCGACGTTCCTTTCCCTATGTATGTAAACGTGATCCGTTGGTGTCTGATTTTGTGGTGTTTTTTTGTTTATTATTTTGTTCATCATGTTTGTAACATACCTATTATTGCGTGCAATGGGCTTTTAGTTCGCTTTTGTATTTATCTTTTGTCAGTGGTTCGGTTTTTAGTATATCTTTTATGCATTGTATTGTTTTCTATTTTTTGTAGGGGAAGTGATTTGAATCAGTTGTATGATGTCCGTGGGTCTTCTCTATATGTTGAGTTGTAATTAGTTGTCAATTTTAGTGATTGTTAGATCTAAAAAAATTATACTGTTTTTGTTTTCTATTTTTCTTTTGAATTTTATGTTTTCGTTTAAAGAGTTCTGGTACAAAGGCGAAATAACATCTGACAGACAAACCGTACACGAATAGGCTTCGAAGATGATCGGTTGAAGATAAAGATCAATGTACAAATTCTTTGTACGGTAGGGTTTTGTAATTTCGTATAATTAGAGTTAGTTTATTTTTTTATTAATTAATATTTATGAAACATATTGGTTGAGATAAAAAAGTCAGTACCACGAGCGGGATTCGAACCCACGATCTTCGGCTAGATATGCCGCTGCTCTACCACTTGAGCTATCGCGACTTCGATCCGCTCGGACACCAACTTCACACCTCAACTCACCTCTCGAATTTCCCTCCTTTTTGCCATTTTTCAAATCTCGTGTAATCTATTCGATTTTCGGCGACCAATGAAATGGCCAGGGAGAACTTTCGTGAAGATATACTTCAGTTTAATTATTAAATCCATTACTGTTCGTGGTCCCAACGGATCGAAGTCACGATAGCTCAAGTGGTAGAGCAGCGGCGTATTTAGCCGAAGGTCGTGGGTTCGAATCCCGTTCGTGACACTGACTTGTTTATCTTAACCAATACCTTTCAAAAATGTTAATTAATTGCTAAAAGTTAATTGGTCAATCGGACCACGAACTGTAATGGATTTATTTTTTGTATTTATTAAAAACCAAAACGTTGATATATGTCACAATTAACTAGTAATTGTTTTAAGGAAGGGATGGGCCCAACCTAGACTTTGTCTAGGTTCCAGAGGAAATCCCTCGATCGGTCTGACTATAATTTTTTGAAATTCGCCAGATACCCTTTTTTTATTGATTTTACCTTTAACCATAAAATTGACCTTTATTTGTTATAATGGATAAATTTTGAAATGTTAGAATTAAAAGAAATGAAATACACAAATTTAACATTTTATATCTTTAGACAATTATTTTAATAGTTTAAATATTACAAGAGCAAAGTGAAACTTTTAATCGAGATGAAAAACAAAATTAAATAAAATGTAAAAAAAGTAACAATTTAACCCACTGGTTTTTCCTTTTTCAATCTTAAGTGAAGTATGAAATTGAAATTTAATGACAGTTGAAGGAATAGTTGTTTTACTCACAGGACCAATTATTAAACGGTGCGTCTTACTCGGACGGAGGTCTTTCTCTCACTGGCTTAAATCCCAAAGTAAGTAAACAAAACCATATTAAGGGGATTGTCTGACACAGTGTGACATATATTTTTTTTTCAACGTTAATTTGAAATTCACTATTTTCGTGGTCCGCTTGACCAATTAATACAAGACAATTAATTAAGGTTTTTAGTTGAGATGAAAAAAAGCTAATGGCACGAGAGGGATTCGAACCCACGACGTTCGGCTAGATACGCCGCTGCTCGACCACCTGACCTATAGTGACCTCGATCAACTCCCCATCTCAACCCCACCTTATGAGTTTTCCCTCCTGTTGCCATTTTTCAAATGTCGTGTAATCTGTTTGGTTTCTCGACGACAATTGAAATGGCGACGGAGAGTTGATGTCCGAGTGGATCGAGGTCACGATAGCTCAGGTGGTAGAGCAGCGGCGTATCTAGCCGAAGGTCGTGGGTTCGAATCCCTCTCGTGCCNTATATATAATTTTTTTTCTCACAAAAGAATGATTTTAGGTTGAGAAATTCTCTTTTAGAAATTAGGTTTATTTCTGGTATATATTAACATAGAAATTGCTGATCCATTGTACTTTTTGGAAAAAATAGTTTTACGGTGGATTTATAAAAATGCTGCTAATTTTCATACATGATAAATTCACACATATACACCTCCATCATAATAGAAAGCGTAATATACATAAATAAAACTTACACCCCCAAACACCCACTTTAAAGATTTATACGGTCATACACGAAAATATTTATAAGAATTATACAGAAAAATAATTCTTCCGTTTTTTAAATCGTAAATGGAAAGTTCGTAAATATTTAATGCGCAACTGCGTGGGACTGCCGTAAAGAGGAAAATAAATATTTTCAGAATGGAATGCTACTCAGCTTTAATACCTGTATGCTCCTTACAACCCCTGAATATTCAATAAATCATACTTCTCTAATCTTTCTGTAGCCCCTTTTAAAAATGATTTTATCTTCGATGTGAGAGGATATGGCATTGATTCCTTTTCATGATTCTGATGATTCACTAAAAAGGTGTAATTACAAGAAGAAAAAGTATTTTTCCTAAAGATTTTCCATTTCATGTTGCAATGCTATCTAAATTTATTATACTTTATCCAGCCTCTTACTTTCATTTTCTTGATTTTCAGATAGGAATATTTACATGAAAAATATGGAGTATTTTCGGCCGGTTCAACTTTCTACAAGCAGCAAAGTAGCGAAATGGGAGCCAGGCTTATGAAGTTTGGAAATAAAAGTAAATAATTTCCTTCGGAAAGTGGGCAGATGAATAAAGTTTTTGCATTAGAAACCGTCCTAAGTTTAAATTTGCTGGAAATATCGTATATCGGTATACCGTGGTCATAAACGTACACGACCGACGTCGAATCGGTGGGGGCGGCCGTTGCATGAATGAATGCCGGCGCATGCACGTTGACTGCCGTTGCAGCCGGCGTGGTCCTGACACTCCAGTAGACCGCCGACGACCGTGAGTGAAACACGGCCTGAAATTCGATCCGACAGAAACGCGACAATTGCTGTTGCTGACCGCGTCTGCCCGGTCGACATGCGGCTCTGACATGCCTCTGTACAGTAACAGCCTCTCCCCTTCTACCTTCGATAAGGTAATAGTGAAATTTAAATTTAAAATTTAAAAAAGAATGAGGCTGATAATACATAAAAGTCCATGAATTCGCCATGCTAATAGCAATACTTCAAATCACTATAAAATTATTAACCTAAACAATAATAAAATTTTAATAAAATACACAAAGGGAACCATTCTGCAGTTGTAAATTTTCATATCTTTCATTATCATAAAGAAAAATCATTACAGGTTTTCATATATTGAAAATAAAGATTTAACCCCACTGAACATGTTGTGTTCTTTCAGTTATTGTATTGACTATTAAATTATTTAAGAAGTTTCAAAAGTTTAATGTTTAATTTATTATTTCTTCGCTTTTACCACAGTTTCTTTCTGTTTCTCTTTTTGGAGGATCAATTATTCCTACGTAGACTTGTTATTTTCATTGCCAGCGTTCGATATCGCAAGTGATACTCTGTCTATTGGCAATTACACATGCCATTCACGGACTTCTAATTCAGATAATTTACGCTGAC
Source organism: Cimex lectularius (assembly GCF_000648675.2). Taxonomy (NCBI): domain Eukaryota; kingdom Metazoa; phylum Arthropoda; class Insecta; order Hemiptera; family Cimicidae; genus Cimex; species Cimex lectularius. Next base: position 589,172 of record NW_019392659.1, on the reverse strand, counting down.
ATAAATACCGTCACAAAAAGAACGAAATTCTTTTTCCAATATGCTCCACCATAAGACGAACATGTGATACATCAGGAATGTCTCATTTTTTTAAATTTGAATTTTTTTCAAAGTGAAAAAATGAAGTATAATAGTGAATCAACCATGAAAACTTGCGGTTCTAACTGAATACCTAAAATATATAGTATAAACATAAAATTGGGCGGTTTCTGGTAATTCTACGGGATCAAACCCATAAATAATTGCACACCGGCAAATTCTTATTTCATCCATAAACAAAACAGTTCAACATGGTAGTCAAATCATAATTACACATAAATATCAGTTAAATCTGTATTTTATTGTATTTTTTTACAAACTATAATCTGACTAGCTGAAAGAAGGAAGTAGGACAGGTTTATCCGCATAATGCTGATGTAAACGGAATATTGTTTATTCTGTTAAGTTCTAGGAACTTAAGAACTTTTGATAGGATTAATTAGATTTATCAATGTCTAGTTAAACAAAGTATTTTTCCTATTACTGCTTTGTTATTTTCTCTCTCTCTCTCTCTCTCAATCTCTCTCTCTCTCTCACACACACACACACACACACACACACACACACACACACACACACACACANACTCACACACACACACACACATATATATATATATATATATATATACATACACACACACACACACACACACTTTCTGCCTATTTATATCTCTTTTATTTTTATTTCCCCAACGTCTATTTAAAGCTAAGTTTAGCATTTTTTCTTCAATTGTCATCCTGAGAGGTCAAAGTTCGATTCTGGTTCGAAACACGCATGAAAACACGGCTATTGCGGAATGCGGGTGGTGTGACCCAGTTATTTCAGATTCACACGTGCAAGGAGCGAAAACTAAGATTACAAAACAAAGAATTTACGCCCGTCAAAAATACACGATATAATTAAAAATGTACTTAAATATGCAGCTTATAACAAAACGTCTAATTTTTTTGAGTGAGAAAATTCGGATTATTCTGTCGTCCAAAAGGTTTTCAAATATCAAGACGATGTTTGAACTGATGTGAACGAGAATAAAAATGAAACAAACCTCATGAGAATTGTACAAGGGCGACTTTGGATAGAACGGGAACTCACGAGAAATCCATAAACCTTTATCGTCGTTAAAACTTAATTGAGCTAAACAGGTTCGCCCCGGCGAATGTCTTTCAATTTACGCCCAGGCCCTTTTCCGAGCCGACGGGCATTGTCTGAAATTGTGTCGTACCAGAAACGTTTTCGAATTTTTTCTAGTTGGCTTTTTTAAGAAGAACTCTGAGGCGTGCAATAATTCTCAGCCGTATCAGCGAACCAAGGTTGGGAGTTCGGGTAATTATCAAGTGGTTTGACCTATTTAAAATTAACAACTAAACAAGAAACAGATGCAGTTTAAAGGTTGGCTATTCCTACTGTTTTGTCTAGGAGGTTTTTTTATAGAAATCAACATGTTTCATGTATATTTTTGGTTGCAGTCTCTCGTTATCAACCAATAATGATTCAGTTTATTTTACACGAAAACCCATATGTAAAACATCATAAAATAATTAATGTTGCTTGAATTCAATTCATTTTGTACTAAGCATAAATTAATAAATTATCCGATCAAATTACTAAAGAAGTTCTAGGAATAATATTTTATATTTGCGACTAAGAACATTAATTGTCTAGCTTTATTCAGTGTTTATTTAGAAATCGTGAGATGCGGTCTGGTGTGATGTAGGTTTCAGAAAAACATTTTCTTTATCCTGCCAACGTTTATTGTTATTTATTATACACGTTATTTCTCTTGTCCGATGACTTCAAAATAGCTTTCAAAAATTATAAAACAATTCAAACACTTTTTTTCCAAAATTAAAGATCCCACACCAATAACAAATAAATCTGACGTAATCTACAAGATCAACTTACATCGGTCTTACATCCTAATATCTGGACAAGAGAGTTAAGCAACATATCTATGATTGCAAAAAACCTAAGCAAAATCCTACAGCACTCGTTACTTACCATCTTGAACACCAACACAATTTCGACTTCCAAAATCCAAAAGCTTTTTTGGACACACACACAGAACAAAACAAACATAAACGTAATTTCTTAGAAATGGTTTATATCAACAGAGATAAACACAGCATCAATTACAGAACAGATACATGTAAACTCAGTCGCAGCTACGCCAATATCATTAATCAAATTCAATACAGATAACATACCTATATCATCACATTACATTCCACACATCAAATATTTTTCACATAGTCTAATTTCCCAACAATTTAGCTTTCCTTTTCCTATTTATCCCTTTCTATATAATCCTGAAAGGATAATCTGGCCGAACCATTACCAACACATTTTTTCCCTTCGTCGGCTCTTTTCACCTCAAAGAAGCCGACGCCTTATACAAAAATGTCTTTTCTATACCGACATCCTTCCCCACCCCTTCAAAATCCAACGTATATAAACACAAAATAGCAAAATCTCACTGGCACTCTCGACACGACACGCAAGAATGGCACAATTACACAGAAGACAAACACTTTGAGTGAGTAGAAATACTTTGATTGAATATATAAAAAAATATATTTTGCATTGTATAAATTCACTTTTCCACATCCAAAATGTAATTGTTATATGTAAACAATGTTTGTAAATCCCAGGCCCTGAAGATGATCTCAATAAAGATCGAAACGTTGGCACGATAAAGAAAATGTTTTTCTAAAACCTACATCACACCAGAGCGCATCTCACGATTTCTAAATAAATATCGATTTACGGTCACTAATCACCACACATTTATTCAAAGTATTTATTGTGTGAACTGCAGGATAATTTTCTTCCACTTGAAAAAGGCAGTTTCTTCATAAAAGATCTCTCTTTCTCTCTCACCCTCTCTTTCTCATCTTTTCACTCTCTCTTTCTCTCTGTCCTCCCTCCCTCTCACTCTCTCTTTCTCTCTTAAATCACATTGATCGCCCTGTAATACATTCACGCAAGATATAGATGTAGATGTATTAATCGGGGTGTGTCTTATACTTCGCCCTTTAAAAGCTATTTTATAGTATATATTTCGTTCTGTGCATATCGGTAAGTCCTAGTTTATCAAAGGACATCAAAGAACATGACTAATTGGCCCGGTTTGAATGGTTGGATGTTATTTACGGTTACGTTGTGTGTCCCAGATCACTTTCTCCTGCAGGCATGTGTAGCACCATAATGTGTCAGTAGGTGTGTTGGTGTTTCCTCTGCTTCTTTGCAGAATCTGTACGTCCTGTGTTGGGTTATGCCTATCTTCTTCAGATATGCATTTTGTTTAGTTGTTAAGAATCCTGTTAGGATTCGCAGTTTTTTCCTAACTCCTTTAATACATTCATACTCACGCTATGAAATTAACTGTCAACACAGAACTATCAGTATTATGAACAATATTTTTCTTTTCGTTAGGTAAATTGGTGATGAGGCGAGGAAGACAGAAACAACATTTATTTTCTTGTCGAGCTTTCGGCAGAATATATTGCCTTCATCATGACTCTGTATTAACAAATTAACATAAATAAATTTACAAATATACTAAAAAAAATTTGAAAATTTTATATTTGAAAATTTATTTATGTTAATTTGTGAAAAGAATCTACCTATGAAAAGAAAAAAATTAAAGTGAGAAGGCTGATCAATCACCAAAGTCAATATTATATACAATAAATTGCAACAATTATATACAATAAAGCACCCCTTTTCGCTCCAAAAATCGGAAAAGGGGACGCCAAATGCTGTGTTCAAGCACGCTTTCTATACCAGATGGCATTCCTACGCGCTCTCTATATGGAGCCAAGGAATTGCTGCATCCTTCAACCAGGTGGGACACATCAAGTAACCTTTTCTACATGCCGGCCAAATACGTGAACTTTCACCCCAAACTAATTTTCCGCGTGTCAACCTCGCGTGGCGTATCTTTAATGACCTCTCTTCTACGAGTCACATCCTCAGATGGTCACCTATCGGCTCTTGATATGTTGGCTCCTCTGCCGATCCGGTCCGATGCTATATATCAGACTGAAAGCTGATTTTAATCAGCTAATTAAAAATAAAAAATTTGAGCACAAATCGCATTCCAGAAATCTGGTCTTGGATGATGTAAAGTTGGGGACTGTGACAGATATGTTGGTAAAAAGCTAATTAAAGAAATCATACATATGTCCTAGCAGCGACAGCATAATATAAATGTAAGAAATCAATAAGAAATTGGCTGCATTGTTAAGACGAAATTATCCGTTCTGATTTCGTTAGAAAAAACACCAAATTTGTACTGTAATCTTCTTCTTGTGGTTAGATAGTTGATCCGTTTTTGATTACCAAACTCCTTTTTATTAGAGGGCGTTTTTTTATTGTAGAATAAGTGAAATGTTATTGATGCGTATTTAAAAGCCTTTCCTCCCGGCAACCAAGTCGTTTTCATACCGACTATTGTCATTTCCTTCGGTTGAAATGGAAAACAGAAATTGTTTGTTATTGGTGTTTTGGCTCTGAGTTTGTACATTTCAACCTCGAAATAACAAACGAATCTTTGTTTAGCTTCTGCAGATAACAAAAATAAACATGTGTTTTTAACTGTAAACAATATTAGATAAATACTTCTTGCGATCTGTTACAATTTTATTTCTTGGTATGTGTGTGGTGTTTAGTGAGCGTTAGTTAATGATTATTTGAAGATCGTAAAATGCGGTCTGGTGTGACGTAGGTTTTAGCAAAACATTATCTTTATCGATCCTTTTTAAAAAAGATGGTTCATCACTAATTTGCAATTAATTTCAATTGTTCAGACAGACAAATGACAGTTATTTTAGAAGAATTTAGAATTTTTATCTAAACAAAAAACTTTAATTAATTGAAAGATATTAATTGGTCAAGCGGACCACGAAAACTAATGAATTTAAGAAGATAAAATGAAGTATATCTTTACTAAATCTTTCCGTGGCCAGTTCATTTGTCGCGGAGAATCAAATGGAATACACGACATTTGAAAAATGGCAAAAAGGAGGGAAAATTCGAAACGTGGAGTTGAGATGGGAAGTTAGTGTCCGAGTGGATTGAAGTCACGTTAGCTCAGGTGGCAGAGTAGCGGCGTATCTAGCCAAAGATCGTGGGTTCGAATCCCGCTCGTGACACTTACTTTTTTATCTCAACTAAAAACCTTAATTATTTGAAAGTTATTTTAGAATATTTTCGTTGGCTGAATAAAATACCACGTCCCGATTTACGTTCCTTAAGCTTTCAAGAGATCACGTAATGAAAGGAGGCAGAAGTATTCAAATCCGGTTATGATCATGAATTATTTCATGAAAAAAATTGAAGTAAATTTCAATAAAAAATGAGAAGTGTAATATATTACCTTTTCAACAAGTGTTATTTTTATCGTATTTCTTGGTGAAATAAGCTGTACAAATAATGTTGTATCCGAACGGAACAAACAATTAATCCTAATGGTGTTGATTTTTATTCAGCAGTGTAATAAATCAACACAACGACGTATTTCGTCGAATTTTATATTTTTTTGATATAATTATTCAAACTTTGGGGAAAAACGGCTGGTTGGCATGACACGGTGACAATTTAATATTGAAATGAAAAACAAGGCCGTTGCACGAGTTCAAGTAAACATTAGTAAATAATTAGCCAAATACCAAAACCATGCCCTTCAGGGCAATATTATCAATGATAGTTCGTAAGCGCTAATCCCATAAGCAAACACGGTTGGCGTTAGTTTTGCCGATATAAATTGAGAATTCCCGCAGAAATTCGTCATTCGCGGCGTTCCGAATAATACTGGAAGAACAGTATAAAGGCAATATGGGAAGAAATATTTGGGTGAAAAAGGCGACAAAGTATTGCATTCTAATCGACAAGTTTTGATTAAAAAAATCTCTGAATTGGCCGTAAGTATGAACAAAAATTCGTTTCCTGCAGTCGCAGATTATCGGCCACTAGTTTGGCTTCTAATTTGTCCGATCATAAGCCGACAGAACGGAAACCTACTTTGCTTTAGTCTACATATCCAGAAAATTTTTTTTGTAGATCGTGAGGTGTGGTCTGGTGCGACGTAGGTTTTAGAAAAACATTTTCTTTATCATGCCAACGTTTCGACCTCACGATCTCCAAATAATCATTGGCTAATGGTCACTAAACACCACACATATCAAGAAAGATACCCAATGATCAAATTTGCTATAAAATCAAAACTAGGACAAAATATATTTTTTTTACTAACCGTTGATACTCACTAAAAGCCTTGATTAGAATTTTTAACGATACGCTCATCTGAACAGTAAAATATCACATTTCCTATTAAAACGAAATTAATGTCCATAAAAAAATAAATAAATTTAAAAAAAAGAATCCGTCTACTTGGTTTTTGCACCCAAACATAGCCAAATTTGTAAATGCATATTTTCTCAGCCTTTTAGGTCACAGACTTGCGGTATGGCTCATTTTTTAGAAAATTTTACGCTGAACGAGATATGGTTTTTTTAAATGTTGTACTATCTTCAGTCATTCAGCGGTAAATTATAAAATCCGGAAACGTGTTAATTTTTAAGAAAACTTCAAAAAGAGATGTAGAGATCATTGGAGCGGCGCCCTATAGCGATCGACAGGAAATTTTAATAAGCTTTCAATTAATCACTTTCCACTTTGCCCCATTACTCAACAATTTTCGATTTATTCGCCATTTTTGGGCAAAAAACGTAGATTTTTACGTGCTCATTCATAAAACCACCAACCATTCGTTGCGTTAATTTTACACTCTACAAATTTGTTCCGAGGACTTTTTCAAAAAAGTGAACAGGGAAGCGAGAATTTTTACTTTTTCTTTTTTGATCTTTTGGGATGCGGAATGCTTCTGCTGTCGATAACCACTTAAACTCATAATAGAAAACCAAGTTTTCCTTCCCATTTCACAGGTGTTGTTGCAGTTTGTGGTTCAATAACGTATTGAAACAGTAGGTTTGTGAATGGTAAAATCGGGAAAGAAAGTTATTGGCTCTTTTACAAGAGCACGTAAAAACCAACGTTTTTGCCCAAAAATCTCGAATAACTCAAAAATTTGTGAAAAATCAGGCAATGTAGAAGGGAGCCAATTAAAAACGTATTAAAATTTCTTATCGTACCTCATAAGGCTCCTCTCCAAGGACGATTTCCTGGCTTCACAGCTCAATTAGAAATTTTAGGAAAAAGTGCAAAAATTAACGTGTTCTCGAATTTTTAACGTTACTGCTGAAAGACGGAAGCTAGAAAAACATTGAAAAAATCCATCTTGTTCAGCGTAAAATTGTCTAAAAATGAAACCTAGCGCAGGTCTGTGAGTTAAAAGGCTGAGAAGATATACATTTTCAAAATAGGACATTTGTGCGTGCAAAAATCACTGGGCGGTTTTTTTGATGTGCAGTGTATTAACAAAAATGAAAAATGGCAAAAGGAGGGAAAACTCATAAGGTGGGGTTGAGATGGGGAGTTGATGTCCGAGTGGATCGAGGTCACGATAGCTCAGGTGGTAGAGCAGCGGCGTATCTAGCCGAAGGTCGTGGGTTCGAATCCCTCTCGTGCCATTAACTTTTTTTCATCTCAACTAAAAACCTTAATTAATTGTTAAGTAATTAACAAAAATATGCAAAATCTATTTCATAAAACTAATGCTAGATTATAGATATGAGCGTAACCTAAAAATGAGTTGCAAGGGCGGCCAAATCTAATTATAGGTTTATAGAATAATTATCTGGTTAATAAAATAATAGGCTGGTGAGGGCGTCGGTGGCCTCAATGGTTTAGGCGTGGACACGGCGCTCATCACTGTAAGGTAAAGGTCCCGGGTTCGAATCCAGCGGCCAATATAACCTCTACTGATGTGAACAGTTTATTTTGTTCGTACAAAAAAAAGCTGTTTGTAATGTTAGTTGTCGAAAATGAAATTAGAAGTTGTACATTTAAATTGATTTTATTGCTAGCTACTAATTGCTAACTGCTGTACTAGTTATACAAGTGACCGCATAAGATATAGTAGGTTTTCTTGCAATGATAGATATCGTTTCTCCACCACGTTTTTGTTCTTTATGTTAGATTTTGGTTCAGGTGACCTATAACTATAACAAGTATGAAGAAAGGTATCTTCGGGTACCTTCCGTTTCCGGCAATATTAGACATCGGTTTCCACCATTTTCCCCTTCATTATGCTAGCTTTTAATAGAGGTGTGCGATTAAGCAAGATGAAGAAAGGTATCGACGGATATTTCCATTTCTGGCAATATATGACATCGTTTTCCACTACTTTACTTTTTTATTCTATCTTTTGTTTCGGTGGCCGTATAACTATAAAAATATGAAGAAATTCAATTCACTAATTTCGTGGTCCGTTTGAAAAATGGCAAAAAGGAGGGAAAATTCAAAAGGTGCGGTTGAGATGGGAAGTTGGTGTCAGAGTGGATCAAGGTTGACGGTATGACCATATAACTATAAAAGTATGAAGAAAGCTATCATCGGATACTTTTTCCACCACTTTACTTTTTTTGATGCTAGCTTTTGATTCAGGTGACAGTATAAGCAGGATCAGGCAAGGCATCATCATATAATTTCCAGTTCTGTAGGTTCTTCAGGTCCACCACACCATGATTTTTCCTCAATAACTTTAATGTAGTCTAGAATATGGTCAGTGTCAAAGCTATCTGGAACTCGTTAAAAACGCTTTCAGAAAATCTTTCTCATACATGAACTTTTTCCAGTAGTGGAACCAATCCTAAAACGTTAATTCTTTAAACCTCCAATTTCTATTGTCTGTTACAAAACTTTTCCAAACACCCAGTTCTTTCTTTGTAACTGCACTGAGACTAAAGAGAAGATTCCTCAGGGGATCAGTTGTTATTCAAGAAGGTTTTTGATTGCTCCCACTCCACATTTCTTGAAACACCCTTTTCTTTTGTCTTCCATCTTCCATACACCATTTTTGCATACTATGGTTATGACTCCATTTTAACACCACTTTCTTTCTTTTTCTGAACGGATGAACAATCCAACATTAGGTTAACTCTGGAAAACCACTATGTTTTATCGTCAAATCTACAGGTCTATCGGTTGACCTTAACTATTTTTTCCTTAATTAATGATCATTCAGAAATCGTGAGATGCGGGCTGGTGTGATGTAGGTTTCAGAAAAACATTTTCTTTATCGTACCAACGTTTGGGTCTTTATTGAGATCATCTTCAGCTCAAAGTGTTTGTTTCTGCGAAGTGTGCCATTCTTGCGTGCCGTGTTAAGAGTTTTTCTGAAACCTACATCACACCTGACCGCATCTCACGATTTCTGAATAATCATGGACTAACGGTCACTAATCACCACACATTTCTTTAATTAATTTTGAATAAATAAAAAATTCTGTGTTTTTCATGTATATTACAACAGTGTTTTTTTTTGTTTTTTTGCGTTTATACATTACATTACAACAAAAGGCAATTCAGACGTTCAAAAGGATATTTACTATGGTTTTATGGTTATCTGAAATCTATTCGATAACATTTGAAGATACCAAAGTTTTATTACTATTGATAAGCCCCAATATTGGTCTTTTATTTGATAAGAATTGTTAAAGACTGTTAACATTAAGCTTTACTTGAAGCAATTACCCGTAATAAGGCAAAAATTACAATTAAAATTACTTTTGTTTTGGCATACTAAACCTGAATGAGTTAGAAAAAACGAAGTACTTTAAATCCATATGTTTCAGGGAAGGGACGATATATAATTTAACACAAGTCAATTAAGGTAGGCAGTTAGGTGACAAAATAAATTCCATAAAAATAGATGAGGCCAGTCTAATAGTATCGCCATGGCGATATTTTCATGTCACCATAAATTAATTGTCGATTATTACATTTTTATTTCGTTGAGTTTAAAATTGTAGCCATGTTACTTAAAGACCAACTATTTTTTAATATTTTTGCCAAATTATAGCCTGTGCTTTTAAATGGTAATTTTAATTTTTAAACAATCTCTTAAAAATGTGACGTTAAATTGGTTTTATTATTCAATTATTACGTAAAATGAATCAACCCAGACCGTTTCATCTCCTCCAACTGGGTAACCAAACGGTATTTTCGATTAAAACATGGTAATTTTTTCCTCTAAATCATGTTTTTTCTGATGTTATGAATAAAATATCGTATTTCTTCGTCACCTAATGTTGTATTCGGCTAATACTCTTGTTAGTGAATTTATCAAAACTAAACCAAATACTTAAAATTACTAACTATGACCTATGATTTCCTTTAGCTTGAAAACGCTTAATTTTTGTCAAAATTCTTGGTTTTCTCTCAGTTACTAGTAAATTATTTTGCTTTCCTTTGTCCTTACCTTATTTTGAACTTAGAAAAAATTTCTTTCTAAGGTCTTGGTTGAAATAAAAAATTCAGTGTCACGAGCGGGATTCGAACCCACGACCTTCGGCTAAATACTCCGCTTCTCTACCACCTGAGCTTTTTATCTCAACCAAGACCATAGAAAGAAAAATTAATTGATTGAAAGAAGTAACTTAAGAAAACGTAAATGGATTAATATTTAAAAAGTAAAAAGTATCACATCACGAATCAGCTCTCCGTGCCACTTCGTGGCAAAAAGAGGAGAAATTGTATCGTAGGTTGAGATGGAGAGTTGGTGTTCGAGAGGATCGAAGTCACGATAGTTCAAGCGGCGTATTTAGCCGAAGGTCGTGGGTTCGAATCCAACTCGTGACACTGACTTTTTTTATCTCAACCAGGACTTAGAAAGAATAATTGATTGAATGAAGTAACCTAGTTAATTGACTACGAAAACGTAAATGGATTACAAAAAAGTATTATGTATTACTCAAGCAAGTTCTCATTATAACTATTATATATGAGGGGAGTAGGCTATTTTTTTAAAAAGAAAAACTTTTCAAGAAACATATCTTGTGTTAAAAGATTTGTTCATCAGAAATATAAGATTTCATTGTAGTAATTTTTATTGTCATGGTAACTTTGTTTTACATTTAAAACATCTGATAAATCCACACTAGCCAGTGATGAGTTAGAAGTTGAATTTTTAATGCGACAGCTTTTGGTTGCAAAAATGGAGACGAGAGGGCAAGAATGTTGTTGTTTTTATGGAATAAGAGGGGGAAGGGGAAGTGTCCGGCATCGGCTTAGATCACCTCCTATTGTATTTTTTAAAACTTGATGAATGTTGTTTTAAAATGTGAAGACCTGGAATACTTTTTTATCGGCCCATGAGGATTCGGAAGGAAAGCAAACCCTCAGAGTTATCCGGCTCTCTCTGCCACCGCTTCCAATCTACAACATCAATATTTTTTATTTTACTTTTCTTTATTGCATCTGATATTGTACCATAGTAACATGAGGGGAGCCAATTTGCTCGCCGAGATGTTCTCAATGTTTTTTTCTCTGTTTATACCCCAGCCAACTTCTAATCAATCCATTCTTAACAGTTAAATTCTGTTAACTATGGACCCACGACCATCCCTACTTTATCCATGTGACATGTTATAATGATATGTTGGGCATGGATCGAGTTAACAGAAAAGATAAATGATGGAGTGAGTGTGTTGTTCAATCGTTTTAAAAAGATAGTTCCTACTCACAGTTGTTTTAACAATCCGGATTTCGAGCCTTCAGATCATCATCAGGTTGTAGAGCTCCTTCAACCCGATGATGATCTGAAGGCTCGAAATCCGGATCGTTGAAAACAACTTACTGCGAGAAGGAACTATGTTTTTAAAACGATTGGATCAAGGTAATGGCTTGGGCTTTCGAAGACGTGGAGATTCGTTGGAGATTTGGATTTTCACGATAGCTAGTAGTAGTAGTTGGTGGTCATTATTAAGACTTCGGATCGGAAGAACAGTATTCTTTGAATGTTAGAAAGTTGAAACTCGTACATCCAAGTTGGTGTGTTTGTTGATAGTTATTTTATCTATGCATGTAATATTCTTGATATTAATTTGTATAGTTGTCTAAACCATCTGTTTCAATTTCTGTTTTTATGTTCGTATGTGTCGGTTGCAGGTTATACCGGAGTCCAGATAGAACCCAAAATAAGCTGTAGAGAGGAAGTATTAATAATAATAATCGTTATGTAAGGTGTTGGTTGAGATAAAAAAGTCAGCGTCACGAGCGGGATTCGAACCCACGACCTTCGGCTAAGAACGCCGCTGCTCTACCACTTGAGCTATCGTGACTTCAAACCACCCGGACACTAGCTTCCCATCTCAACTCAACCTTTCTAATTTTCCTTCCTTTTTGCCATTTTTTATCTCAACCGATACCATACATAAAGATTAATTAATTGAAAGATGTTATTTGGTCAATCGGACCACGAAATCTAATGAATGTAGTAATAATAATAATGTTGTTTAACCTGGTTCCTGACAGCTCGTCGCTACTTCAGCCATTAATTGATTTATTGGTCAGGAACAGGCTAAACAACACGCATTATTATTATTACTATTATTACTAAATAATGATTAATACTCCTACACTACAACTTACTTCGGGTTCTATCTGGACTAACTATAGCATGTGTTTTTAATTTTTGGTGATGATTTTTTAATCACAAGTTATCTTGGTTACTGTATCTGACACCTCTGGAGTTTGTCCACTTCTCTTTTTCGTTTTTCAGGCATGGAAGAAATTATGTTTGATCTTTTTATCTTAATTACAGATATTGGGTTGTTATAGATGGTCTTGTAGTTCCTAGTTTGTCGACTTCTTCGTTACCCAGAATTTCTTTATTCGCTGGTATCTAAGATATTGCAAATTCACTATTTTTCGTGGTCCGCTTGACTAATTAATATCATTCAATTAATTAAGGTTTTTAGTTGAGGTAAAAAAGTCAGTGTCACGAGCGGGATTCGAAACCACGACCTGCGGCTACTGACGCCGCTGCGATACACGACATTTGAAAAATGGCAAAAAGGAGGGAAAATTCAAAAGGTGGGGTTCAGATGGGAAGTTAGTGTCCGAGTAGATCGAAGTCACGATAGCTCAAGTGGTAAAGCACTCTTTTTTATCTCAACTAAAAACCTTAAGTAATTGAATGATATTGAAAATTGTTACTTTTTCCTAGGTGTTGGAAATTTTGGATGCATGCACCGACTATTTTGGATGTGACTTTTTACGTGCGAGTACTTTTACGATATATATGTTAAGTTTTCCTACGACATAAGCATTGATAGCACGCATTTCTAAAAATTCCTAGATTTTCTCCCTAATGAGTGCATAGAATATATCATATCGGGATCCTTAATTTCTGTTGAGCCATCTGTATACAAAATAATTATGTTTGATTTTATCTCCTACTTTCACATTTTCTCTCTAAAAACATCATAGAATGATGCAACGAATGTTTCCGGGATTATACAGGAGTCCCCATTTCATAAAATGAGTGTCTGATTATTTTTGTTCTTGTTGCATGCACCTAAGACTCCCACAAGTATTGCGGACGAGGAATGAGAATATGTTCTCCACAATGAGAGGCTTCGAATAAGATTCTTTCTCAAAAATGGCTGATTTTCTTATAAATTTTATCATAAATGACGTCAATACTAATACAAATGAAGCTAGGGGGCCAGGATGCACAAATTCATCGGATCAATATTTCGGTATAAATATTAAATCGATTTGTGTATAAATATCTTTTGTATTTATGTTTTATACCACCGTTAAGTAAATTTATTGTTTGTTTACATTATGATTCAAATCAATATTTAATTATTATTGCATGACATGTCACTTCTCCAATCGATTTAGTTCGCCCACAATATTCATGGACGACTACTTCACACCAACCAACTTCTCATTAACATTTCACGCACCTTTCACTGACATCTAGGCAAGGAAGTACCAGGAGTTTACATACATCGATGTCCCATCTAGTAACATATATTATGTAGGGATTGGTGTGAGAACGAGACAATAAGATTGATAAAACACGTCGCCGAAAAACAAATTATATTTTACACTCCTGTTATTGAGAACATACTGACAACGAAGACCTAACTACTCACTACCTAACTTCAACTCACAACTTTCGCCTGGGGACGATCTTTCTACTTTTCCGCTAACGGGAGACTTCGAGGGGGATTCTGTATCCGCTGTACTATATCAAATCACTCGATACCGATCCTTTGACAAAAATACGACCGGTTCATCATACCCAGAATCATTCCGTCATTAATAATTTTTGATGTGTAATAAGAGGTGTACCGTTTAAATAATCGGACTGTAAAAAAGGTAAATTATTTTTGTCGTTGATATGAAAAAAGTACACAAAAATTTTCAACAAAAAGAAAGAAAACTATAATTACCCAGTTGTTTGTGAAAACAGCCAGAATATGTCGTTTTCCCGATCATTCCTGACACATGCGATCCAGTGTTATCAAGTATAGGAATCGATCCATCCCCATTCACCAAACGAGGGTTACTACTGTTTTTTTTCTTTTTTGTAATTCATATCATATCACATCGTTCCTGCCGTAATGATTTCGCAATGTTCGAATGGACTACTTTTAAAAACAATTTATTATACAGAAAAGATGACATACATGTAGCTATTTTTTAAATTAATTAATTTGAAATGTAAAAAAACTGGGGTTAAAATTATGAGGTATGATTTCTTAGTTTAAGATTATAACAATTTCTAACGCATGAATGATAAACAATTTGAAAACCATCAGGAGATTCAGAGTCTAAAGAGAGTGATAAAATAAGCACTAAGATAACATAATAAAAAATTATTAGAGATTTAATAAGGATAAATCTAGTTTTATGTGAAGAGAGTGGAGACTTGGCTATATCTTTTTAATAATAGGACTCACATGGTCAAGCCATGTAAGCTTGGAGTTAAAAATAACGCCACGATTTTTACCTTTAAGATAAATGTTTATAGAGGAGTGTTTAATATGAGGAGGGTTTAGGCAATTTATATTAATGAGGTTTTAGAAATTAATAAAGAATGGCTTTATTACTTGGCCATTAATTGACATCACGAAGATCACGGTTGCTTTAGAGATGTTGCTTTTAGACGTTGAATGTAAAGCGTATAGATTAATTTGGGAAAAATTAGAACTACCAGAAGATCATTTAGAAACATGGAAAAGAGCAAGGGCCCAGAAATGGAGCCTTGTGGTACACCAACTGAAATTGAGGGAGAAGAGAAGATAAAATTTGAAGCTTTATCTCTCTGAGGAGGAAATATATTTAGTAGCACTAAAGAAACAAAAAGATGCGTCATTTTCCAAATAAGTGGATTACGATGCGGCGAATACACTGGAAAAATCAAGTGGAACAATTATAGTACACTTATTACCATCAATGCCTAGGCGGATATCATCTTCTATTTTGAGAAAAACTGTTTATGAACTATGAAATTTTCGGAAATCCGATTGAAAAAGGAATATGAGGGCATGGGAGTGAATAAATAATGATATTTGTTTAAATAGTATATTGGCAGTGATGGGAGAATATAATAAGGTGGTAGTTACTAAGAAGGGTGGGCTTAGTTTGGGTAAAGCTTCTTTCCAGGATGAAAGACAACTAGATGAGGTAGGGATTTTGGTATTATATTGGCTCCAATCCGCACATATACCGATATGTACCGAGTTGAGCATATTTGCTTTCGTAGTCCAGCGGCAATTCCAGCTTTTACTGTGTACAGTAAGCCGGCAGACTTGATAATCACCCACCCCGGGTGTTTGCAGTTTGAGGTCAGACCTCGGTCATCCGTCCAACCACCGAGCTGGGGGGTGCTGTGAACATTTAAGTCAATTCAGGACCCTAGGCATTTCAAACCCTTTGCTCAATATTACCCTTTACACATGTTATAAAACTAACCTTATTGAGGGTAGATGGGTACATTCCGCCGTCGACCCTCTCACGTCAAGCATTCACGCTAATAAATATATCAGTTTTATCACAAGCTAGGTATACACAACTAATAATTACTTACAATAGAACGACCCTGTTTCTTCCTAGAATCGGAGATGAGGTAGGGAGAAGTTCAAATGTGGGTTATGTGTTGTAATGTAATAGGAAAGAAAAAATAAAGGAATAAGATAGGAACATGAAACATTAGATAGCTATATCGGTTTAGCAATCGGAGAAAATATTCAGCTCTTTTCTCTTTGTCGATCCTATATCCAATCGTTTCACTCAAACTATGGATTTTTAAATATTTGAAATACACAATACAATTTTGTTTTATTTCCTATTCCATGTGAAATATGGTGATTTGACAATTTGCTTGTTGTTTTATAAATAGGATGTTAGCTAATATTTTATATAAAAGTTGTTGTCGTTGGACGAATTTTCATGCTTTGTTGGTTACTTGTTTGCGAACAGCCGTTCTCGAATTGTTTCATTGTAACAAAAGCATTAGGATAGACGTGAATGCATAAAGTTTGAACTGCATTTGTTTGCAATATCAATTCATTTATATAATACATTGTATTATCGACATTTATGATGAACATGTATAATTTAGTCATGTTATTTTGTCATTGATAAAAATCGTTTCGATCGTCGTCAAACATACATTGCACATCTTAATGAGAAGGTCTTAGCTGATAAATGTTATACACAATTTTATTTGATTTTCGTGATCCGCTTGACCAAATAAATTATTTTCGTTTAATTAAGGTTTTAGATGAGATAAAAAAGTCAGTGTCACAAGCGGGATTCGAACCCACGACCTTCGGCTAAATACACCTCTGCTGTACCACTTGAGCTATCGTGACTTCGATCCCCTCGGACACTAAATTAACACACACTCCCTTCTCAACCCCACCTTTTGAATTTTCCCTCCTTTTTGCAGTTTTTCAAACGTCGTGTAATCTATTTAATTCTTGGCGACAAATGAAATGGCCACGGAGAGCTATAGTGAAGTATAAAACATTTTGCTTATTACATTTTATTAGGTTTCGTGGTCCGCTTGACAAAATAAATTAATTTCGTTTAATTAAGGTTTTGGATGAGATAAAAAAGTCAGTGTCACAAGCGGGATTCGAACCCACGACCTTCGGCTAAATATGCCTCCGCTCTAACACTTGAGCTATCGTGACTTCGATCCTCTCGGACACTAATTAACACACACTCCCTTCTCAACCACACCTTTTGAATTTTCCCTCCTTTTTGCAGTTTTTCAAACATCGTGTAATCTATTTAATTCTTGGCGACAAATGAAATGGCCACGGAGAGCTTTAGTGAAGTATACAACATTTTGCTTATTACATTTTATTAGGTTTCGTGGTCCGCTTGATCAAATAAATTCTTTTCAATGAATAAAGGTTTTGGTTGAGATTGAAGTGTGTTCATTTATTTTCCACCACTAACCAAAATAAATACATTTTTCGGTGAGAAACATCTGACTTACTCCAAAATCCAAGGACTTTGCTAAAAGTATCAGCCTCATTTTTTGCGGATATGACTATTTCGAAAATATTCATTCACTTTCGCGTTGGTGGTGTAGCTCGTATCGCGGCTGAGAGGAGACCGGAAAGAAGGACGAGACCGTTCGAGGTCGCTATGTGTCGAGAAGCTGGCTGCAGCCATCATCAGGCCGGGGTTCGTAGACCCCACCTGCATCGTCGCCAGGGATCTCAACTCGCTGCAGCGTCGAAGAGCCTCTTCTGCAATGTAAGTTTCAACATTAAACTCGAACTTATAAAACGCTGAATTTTTTTATATATTTAATCTTTTATTATCTATCTTTATTTTAAACAACTTACAGAAAAATTATGAGTTTTTCTTGGGGTTCCAAGGGTAATTAAGCTGTTGTTTTCAATTATTTAGGTGTAGGTAGTTATCTCTGTAAATTAAACTAAAAAGGGACGTTATTATTATTTGTAGTTTTTGTTAGCCGTTCCGGAGTAATCACCATTTTTATGATTTTTGACAACAATCCAAAGTTCCGTTTGATAAAGAGAATTTTTGGTTTCCAAAAAAACAGCACTTAGGTTTTTGAAGAGCGAAAACCGAATATCAAATTTGTTTCTTTATAAAACATTTTAGCTCGGTCAAAAATAATGCATTTCAACATCAAGCATACCATCTATGTGTACCTGCCAATTATAATTTTCACAGTGATCGAATGACGTTTTTGGGTTTACTAAAATCTTATTGGCAAAAACGCTTGGATACGTATGTATATATTTTTCGGCCTAAAAAACGATAAAGCAGTGACACCACGTACTCAACATCCTCTCGTTAAATTAATTAATCTTTATATAAGGTAATGGTTGAGATAAACAAGTGTCACGAGCGGGATGACCCGCGACCTTCGGCTAAATACGCCGCTGCTCTACCACTTGAGCTATCGTAACTTCGAACCACTCGGACATCAACTTCCCATCTCAACCCAACCTTTCGAATTTTCCCTCTTTTTTCCATTTTTCAAATTTTATCTCAACCAATACCGTACATAAAGTTTAATTAATTGAAAGATGTTATTTGGTCAATGGGACCACGAAATCTGGATCCTCTCGTTAGTACAATTTGTGCTCTAATGAACTACAAGATGAAATCGACCATATTGTGATGATGATGAAGTGGGGACTTTTGTTCCCCAAGCTTCTGCCTTCTGGCTTATTATACTTTCTTGTTCCTTAGTTCAGTGCTATCGACTCGATCCTTCTCTTAAGAAGTGCTAGGTTATTGGCTGTCGTTGGTACTATTTATTTTCCATGTGTTTTCTTTCTATAACAGGTTATTTCTTCATTTTTCGGTTGATACATATTCGAAGATATGGGTTGCTGTTTCTCCCTCCTCATTGTATAACCTACAAATGGGATCATTATTGAATATACCCATGTTGTGTAGATGTTTTCTCAGATGTTCAGTAAAATATTTTATCACCTTTCTGAATTTAGCCCTCTTTTACTGTAGCAGTGTTTGCCGGTCTTGGTGAGGGTTGTTTTAGCTTAAGCGTATCGCGTCTAGCACCCCTGGAGTTCATATATTCCTTTTGTCTTTTTTGGATCTATTTCGTGGTAAAAGATTCTGTGTTTTTGTTACCCCAAGAATAGGCCAGGGCATATGTATGATCTTGCAGATCCTCCTCCTGTCAGTGCGTATGCTTTTTCGTTACACAAAATAATTACGTTGTGTCATAGTATCCAATATACAGGGTGAATTGCTACTCGTGCTACAAACTTCTCCAGTAGATTCTTCACCCTAAAATGAACAAAAAAGTTCATATTGTCCATGGTCCGATTCTCAACCATTTCAGAGTAATTTCGCTTTTTATCGATTTTGAAAGATATCACGTCCTGGCGTCGGAAAATCGTGATATCTTTTAATCTAAACATTTCTCT